>NW_028318055.1:32500-332500 GCF_062004578.1 Staurois parvus | reverse complement strand
GTCGAATTGACTTGCCATTTACATCAATGGGGCTGCACCACAACCGCAGGCCAAACACTTGGCTTTCAGTTGCGGCACATTAGTCCCATTGTAAATCACAGCTTGGCAAAAAAACAACGGGTATTGGGAATGCCTCTGGAATGCCAGACAGTAGTTGCTCAGCCACATGCTGAAAAAAGCGAGCCACCACAGCAGATCACTTGTTAGAAAATGTGTTATTGTGAACCTATCATAAGACCTCATAAACAGAGGGCTATTGCTTTGCTCCTGTACTGCTTGTGGGGGGTGATGAAGATTTTTTTTTTTTTACCCATAAAGGTTGTAAAAGCAATCATTTCTCCTTCTCTCTGGGTCATTCCTGCAGCCATTGAGAACTACTGTGTGAGCTGTGATTGGTCACAGCTTGTCACATGGTACAAGGCTGTTGTGAAGGGCCCTGTACCGTGTGATCTCGGTGATCATTCACAGATTTCACACGTAGTAAGCAATGATGTCAGAAGTGACATCTTGCTTACTACTCTGCATGTGATCACTGATTGGGTAATAAGTGATCACATGATCGGGAACTCGCACAGAGGTCCCGTACGACGATCGGTGTTCCACTGTGTCCGGTGCTGCATGCTCCCAGGGAGCGCGCACAAGCAAGGGGTGGGGAGGCCGTATATAAACGTTCACCCGACCCTGCACTGCCACTGTCCGGCCGTTTATATACAACGGCCGGACAGGAGGTGGTTACAAATGCTCTTCCTCTAGGCAGCAGCGTTTTGTCAGAAAAAATGTGGACATTTATCAAAATGTTTAAACCTTTTACGAGTGTTTAGGTGTTACCAGGCATCAGGAACTTGGGTGGTAATTCATTTCACTGGCCAATTTTTGATAATAATTTATTCTGGCCACTGAAATGAATTAAAGCTCAATCGCTAAACATGCCTAGTGCTTACATGCATTTAGGAGCGTTTAGATGCGTCAATTTTGTTTTTCTGCGATAATGTTGCTGCTCCTGGACACACTGGCCCTGAGCTTTGTTTCTCCTATTGGTAAAGACTACTGCTATTAAAAGCTTCTAAAAGTGTTTGTTTGCATGAACACAGAAAAACATGGAGGGCCGTTTGGAAGCTGTAAAAAACAAAAAAAAAGCGCCTGACGCCCCAAAAAGTGGCTGTAAAAATGCCCTGTGTGCATGAGGCCTTACAGTGCTTATAAAGGCTGAAGGGTTTTCAAACCTTCTGTGCGCAGCAGTGGCCCCCAGCCCCCTCAATACTTACCTGAGCCTCATTGCAATCCAGCCATGTGAATGACAGCCTTGGCTGTTGCGGGTCTCTGTCTCCTCATTGGCTGAGAAAGCAAGCGGGCTCTATTGGCTGTCAAACACAGTCAGTCAGCCAATGAGGAGTGAGGGGGTGGGGACAAGCCGCAGCTCCGTGTGTGAATGGACACAAGGGGGAGCAGAGGGTGTCCCCATAGCAAGCTGCTTGTGGTGGGGGCACCCAACAGACAGGAGAAGCCAGGAGAGTCTGCGGGGGACCCAAGAAGAGGAGGATCCAGGCTGCTCTGTGCAAAACCACTGCACAGAGCAGGTAAGTATAGACATGTTTGTTATTTTACAAAAAATAAAAAAATTTACCTTTAGAATCGCTTTAATGTTAATATTTCACTGATCTGAAAAAAAAGTAATACATTTGTAAAAAAAAGTGGAGTTATACTTTAAGTGATGCTACAAACAAATCTAGAATAAGAAGATTCTGTATAATGTTGTTTGTATTGTAGACATGAAACGTCAGAACATGATTATGTATCTATTCCTTTACAACACATTGGGCCCCATTGGCCCCTTCGTTACTTTGAGAATTCCAAATACTGTCAAAGTTTAGTGATGATACAAAGACTGAAGCTCCCCGCAGACACAACAGTCACCTGATCCGGCTTTTGTTTCTGGTGTCGATGGCGAGCTGTGACCTTGGCAGCGACTATCCGGGAGGACAAGTGATTAGGCAGCTTAGAACACCCATCCTGATTGCATTTGTTCACCTCTGATAAGCTGTCACTGGATTCCTCCTCCCGGCTTCTTCCCGCTACATTGAAATAATCGCGTGGCAGTCAGTGTATGGCGCTCTACAGTCTCTGCACTCCAAAGTCTATGGGAGTCCATATTCTAAAAACTCATCACTATCTTTTTGCAACCCCCACCGCCTATTGCCCCCTATCACTTTTTTTTTTCTGCATTCATATTATTTCTGTAGTCATCAGGCCATTCCAGTGACATTGCAGGTCTTTGTTACATGCACATGCTCAATTTGGTGTGTATTGCTAGAGAGGGGTTTTTTTTTTCTTGGGAGAGTGCATGTGATCAGCACAGGGCCAATCAGCACTGTCCAGACAGAGGGTCAGGGGTTTCACATCCTCCAAAGCAGAAAGAAAACTTCTCTTACAAGCTTTAACTAGTGCTCTGCTGAAGTCACAAGACTGCTCTAACTGCTGATGAGAAAAGGTATTTAGCAGTTTATATTTACTAAAATAATTGCACTTCTATGTTGTTTGTCCTGTGGGAGATCAGATATAGTGAATGCGGGGTCCGGGGAGATCAGATATAGTGAATGCGGGGTCCGGGGAGACCAGATATAGTGAATGCGGGGTCCGGGGAGATCAGATATAGTGAATGCGGGGTCCGGGGAGACCAGATATAGTGAATGCGGGGTCCGGGGAGATCAGATATAGTGAATGCAGGGTCCGAGGAGACCGGACATAGTGAATACGGGGTCCGGGGAGATCAGATATAGTGAACGCGGGGTCCGGGGAGACCGGACATAGTGAATACGGGGTCCGGGGAGAGCGGATATAGTGAATGCAGGGTCCGGGGAGATCAGATATAGTGAATGCGGGGTCCGGGGAGATCAGATATAGTGAATGCGGGGTCCGGGGAGACCAGATATAGTGAATGCAGGGTCCGGGGAGATCAGATATAGTGAATGCAGGGTCCGAGGAGACCGGACATAGTGAATACGGGGTCCGGGGAGAGCGGATATAGTGAATGCAGGGTCCGGGGAGAGCGGATATAGTGAATGCGGGGTCCGGGGAGAGCGGATATAGTGAATGCGGGGTCCTGGGAGAGCGGATATAGTGACTGCGGGGTCCGGGGAGAGCAGATATAGTGAATGCGGGGTCCAGGGAGAGCGGATATAGTGAATGCGGGGTCCAGGGAGAGCGAATATAGTGAATGCGGGGTCCGGGGAGAGCGGATATAGTGAATGCGGGGTCCGGGGAGACCGGATATAGTGAATGCAGGGTCCGGGGAGATCAGATATAGTGAATGCAGGGTCCGGGGAGAGCAGATATAGTGAATGCGGGGTCCGGGGAGAGCAGATATATTGAATGCGGGGTCTGGGGAGACCGGATATAGTGAATGCAGGGTCCGGGAAGAGCGGATATAGTGAATGCGGGGTCCGGGGAGAGCGGATATAGTGAATGCAGGGTCCGGGGAGAGCGGATATAGTGAATGCAGGGTCCGGGGAGAGCGGATATAGTGAATGCGGGGCCCAGGGAGAGCGGATATAGTGAATGCGGGGTCCGGGGAGAGCGGATATAGTGAATGCGGGGTCCGGGGAGAGTGGATATAGTGAATGCGGGGTCCGGGGAGAGCGGATATAGTGAATGCGGGGTCCGGGGAGAGCGGATATAGTGAATGCGGGGTCCGGGGAGAGCGGATATAGTGAATGCGGGGTCCGGGGAGAGCGGATATAGTGAATGCGGGGTCCGGGGAGAGCGGATATAGTGAATGCGGGGTCCGGGGAGAGCGGATATAGTGAATGCGGGGTCCGGGGAGAGCGGATATAGTGAATGCGGGGTCCGGGGAGACCAGATATAGTGAATGCAGGGTCCGGGGAGAGCGGATATAGTGAATGCGGGGCCCGGGGAGAGCGGATATAGTGAATGCGGGGTCCGGGGAGAGCGGATATAGTGAATGCGGGGTCCGGGGAGAGCGGATATAGTGAATGCGGGGTCCGGGGAGAGCGGATATAGTGAATGCGGGGTCCGGGGTGACCGGATATAGTGAATGCGGGGTCCGGGGAGAGCGGATATAGTGAATGCGGGGTCCGGGGAGAGCGGATATAGTGAATGCGGGGTCCGGGGTGACCGGATATAGTGAATGCGGGGTCCGGGGAGAGCGGATATAGTGAATGCGGGGTCCGGGGAGAGCGGATATAGTGAATGCGGGGTCCGGGGTGACCGGATATAGTGAATGCGGGGTCCGGGGTGACCGGATATAGTGAATGCGGGGTCCGGGGTGACCGGATATAGTGAATGCGGGGTCCGGGGTGACCGGATATAGTGAATGCGGGGTCCGGGGAGAGCGGATATAGTGAATGCGGGGTCCAGGGTTTAATATCACTTTATCAGAACAGTAGTCACATAATGAAACATGAGCGCCAGAAGAACAATGAGCCCAGGCTGCCAATTATTGCCACTCAGTGTCCACTACAGCTTGAGTTCACAGGAAGTAAAGGGAGTATGACTGGCTGTCATTTAACCCAGAATACTGGGGACATCTTGTGATGGAGAATACTGCAGGGGACAGCTCTAGATTGGAGGTGAATACTAGAGCAAAAAGATATTATTATTATTATTATACAGGATTTATATAGCGCCCACAGTGGGCAGCACAGTGGCTAAATGGTTAGCACTTCCGCCTGGCAGTACTCGGATCGTTGGTTTGAATCCCAACCACGGCACCACCTGCCTGGAGTTTGCATGTTCTCCCTGTACCTGCGTGGGTTTCCTCCAGGTACTCCGGTTTCCTCCTACACTCCAAAAGACTTGCTTGTAGGTGAATTGGCTCCTGTGGACACAGCTGATCACGTGATGTGGTAAAAGATCAATCACAGCAGCTTTTTACCACGTGATCAGCCATTTCCAATGACACGCTGATCACAGGGAAATGCAATTACCGGTTCTCGGCTGCACTTTCCTACGTTGTCAGAACATGAGGAAAGTACTGCCAAGAAGCGGCAGTTGTCAGAGCGGGGATCGGCAACCGATCATCAGGGCACTGATGATTAGTGCCCTGATGATCGGTGCCCAGCAGTACCGCCCACCAGTTCCGCCCACCAGTGCCCAGCGTTGCCACCCACCTGTGTCCATCAGTGCCACTCAGCAGTGCAGCCCGGCAGTGCTGCCAGTCAGTGCCCAGCAGTTGCACCAGTCAGTGCCCAGCAGTGCTGCCAGTCAGTGCCGCCTATCAGTGCTGACTATCAGTACCTATCATCAGAGCCGCCTATCTGTGCCACCTCAGTGCTGCCTATCAGTGCTGCCTATCAGTGCCCATCAGTGCAGCCTCATCAACGCACATCAGTAAAGGAGAAAAATTACCTGTCTGCAAAATGTTATAATAGGAACAAAGAAACCTTTTTTTTTTTCAAATTTTTTGCTCTTTTTTTGTTTATAGCGCAAAAAATGAAACCCCCAGCGGCAAGTATATACCACCAAAAGAAAGCCCTATTTGTGAGAAAAAAATGATAACAATTTCATATGGGTACAGTGTTGCATGACTGCGCAATTGTCATTCAAAGTGCGACAGCGCTGAAAGCTGAAAATTGGCCTGGGCAGGAAGGGGGTAGAAGTGTCCTGTAGGCAGGAAGGGGGTAGAAGTGCCCTGTAGGCAGGAAGGGGGTAGAAGTGCCCGGTAGGCAGGAAGGGGGTAGAAGTGCCCTGTAGGCAGGAAGGGGGTAGAAGTGCCCGGTAGGCAGGAAGGGGGTAGAAGTGTCCTGTAGGCAGGAAGGGGGTAGAAGTGCCCTGTAGGCAGGAAGGGGGTAGAAGTGCCCTGTAGGCAGGAAAGGGGTAGAAGTGCCCTGTAGGCAGGAAGGGGGTAGAAGTGCCCTGTAGGCAGGAAGGGGGTAGAAGTGCCCTGTAGGCAGGAAGGGGGTATAAGTGCCCTGTAGGCAGGAAGGGGGTATAAGTGCCCTGTAGGCAGGAAGGGGGTAGAAGTGTCCTGTAGGCAGGAAGGGGGTAGAAGTGCCCTGTAGGCAGGAAGGGGGTAGAAGTGTCCTGTAGGCAGGAAGGGGGTAGAAGTGCCCTGTAGGCAGGAAGGGGGTATAAGTGCCCGGTAGGCAGGAAGGGGGTATAAGTGCCCTGTAGACAGGAAGGGGGTATAAGTGCCCTGTAGGCAGGAAGGGGGTATAAGTGCCCTGTAGGCAGGAAGGGGGTATAAGTGCCCGGTAGGCAGGAAGGGGGTATAAGTGCCCTGTAGACAGGAAGGGGGTAGAAGTGCCCTGTAGGCAGGAAGTGGGTATAAGTGCCCTGTAGACAGGAAGGGGGTATAAGTGCCCTGTAGACAGGAAGGGGGTAGAAGTGTCCTGTAGACAGGAAGGGGGTAGAAGTGCCCTGTAGACAGGAAGGGGGTAGAAGTGCCCTGTAGACAGGAAGGGGGTAGAAGTGCCCTGTAGGCAGGAAGGGGGTATAAGTGCCCTGTAGGCAGGAAGGGGGTATAAGTGCCCTGTAGGCAGGAAGGGGGTATAAGTGCCCGGTAGGCAGGAAGGGGGTATAAGTGCCCTGTAGACAGGAAGGGGGTATAAGTGCCCTGTAGACAGGAAGGGGGTATAAGTGCCCTGTAGACAGGAAGGGGGTAGAAGTGTCCTGTAGACAGGAAGGGGGTAGAAGTGCCCTGTAGGCAGGAAGGGGGTATAAGTGCCCTGTAGGCGAGGGGTTAATTTCACCTCATGTTGCTACAGAAAAGAATTTTCATGGCCAAGAATTTTCTTTCTTTCCAGGTCGCAGCTCATGCTCATTTCTTTTTCAGTTACATTTCTCACACGATTCTTCTATCATTGATTAGAAATTAATTCATTTTTCAGAAAATTTCCACAATGCCGATCACTCAAATTCTACAGTCATTGGAAAATTGGCCTTTGATGTGGCCCACAAATGGTGCGAAATTCGAATGAAAAGTCTTCGAAAAGATTTAAAAAAAAAACCTCTTTTGGAATTTGACCCATGTATGGCCGGCTATAGAAGTTTACAAGGACCTGACTTTAGAACTAGACCCCTCATCATGGCCCGGTACACTGGGAGTGCCTTATGCAGGCCATAGATGGGGAGAAAAATGGCAGATTTTTCTTTTAAAAAACGAAAATTCGGTCGTTCAAGCGGCCGACGTTACCATCAATGGTAAAAAAAATCGGCCGATTTTCATCCCGTCTACAGCCGGCAAAAAGTGTCCCTGCAGAGAGCTCCGCTATTTCTGACAGTTCTCTGACAGTTCCTTCACATTTACAGCGGTTGAAACATTGTATCTATTTGTTTCCATTTAGGATACAGATGTTTTTATTCGGAAACAAATAGATACATTGTTGCAACCGCTGTAAATGTCAAAGAACTGTCAGAGAACTGTCAGAAATAGCGGAGCTCTCTGCAGGGACACTTTTTGCTGTACTGGAATTCTTCTTATTTTCATCCTACTTCTTCTTCTTTTTCTTCTTCTTCTTCTTCATCCTCATCCTCCTCCTCTTCTTCTTCATCCTCATCCTCCTCCTCCTCTTCTTCTTCTTCTTCTTCCTCATCCTCATCCTCTTCCTCTTCTTCTTCTTCCTCATCCTCTTCCTCTTCTTCTTCTTCCTCATCCTCTTCCTCTTCTTCTTCTTCCTCATCCTCTTCCTCTACATCCTCATCCTCTTCTTCTACATCCTCATCCTCTTCTTCTACATCCTCATCCTCTTCTTCTTCTTCTTCCTCATCCTCTTCTTCTTCTTCTTCTTCATCCTTATCCTCCTCTTCTTCTTCATCATCCTCATCCTCCTCCTCTTCTTCTTCTTCTACATCCTCATCCTCTTCTTCTTCTACATCCTCATCCTCTTCTTCTACATCCTCATCCTCTTCTTCTTCATCCTCATCCTCTTCTTCTTCATCCTCATCCTCTTCTTCTTCTTCCTCATCCTCTTCTTCTTCTTCCTCATCAACAAACAAATAGATACATTGTTGCAACCGCTGTAAATGTCAAAGAACTGTCAGAGAACTGTCAGAAATAGCGGAGCTCTCTGCAGGGACACTTTTTGCTGTACTGGAATTCTTCTTATTTTCATCCTACTTCTTCTTCTTTTTCTTCTTCTTCTTCTTCATCCTCATCCTCCTCCTCTTCTTCTTCATCCTCATCCTCCTCCTCTTCTTCTTCTTCTTCTTCCTCATCCTCTTCCTCTTCTTCCTCATCCTCTTCTTCTACATCCTCATCCTCTTCTTCTTCTTCTTCCTCATCCTCTTCTTCTTCTTCTTCTTCCTTATCCTCCTCTTGTTCTTCATCATCCTCATCCTCCTCCTCTTCTTCTCTTCTACATCCTCATCCTCTTCTTCTTCTACATCCTCATCCTCTTCTTCTTCATCCTCATCCTCTTCTTCTTCTTCCTCATCCTCTTCTTCTTCTTCCTCATCCTCTTCTTCTTCTTCCTCATCCTCATCCTCTTCTTCCTCATCCTCATCCTCTTCTTCCTCATCCTCTTCCTCATCCTCTTCTTCTTCTTCTTCCTCATCCTCTTCTTCTTCTTCTTCATCCTCTTCTTCTTCTTCCTCTTCCTCATCCTCTTCTTCATCCTCTTCTTCTTCCTCTTCTTCTTCTTCTTCATCCTCTTCTTCATCCTCTTCCTCTTCTTCTTTTTCTTCTTTTGTCTTCCTCTTGCAGGTCACTGCTCATGCGCAGATTTTTTATCGGCAAAAAATCGGCCGATTTGCCCACTAATTGTCGCGAAAATCAGCCGATTTTTTTCCAACTTTACAAAAAAAAAATACCGAAAAACGGCCGACCAAATAGCCCACTAACGATCCGAAAATCGGCCGATTTTATTTTCGGCCGAAAAATCGGCCGATTTTCGACCCATCTATGGCCTGCATTAGTGGTCATTAAGGCCACTTTCCCTGTACAGAGGAATAGCAGACTGAGGGGCTAAAGCATATCAAAACCCCAAACTAAAAATATTTATAAAAAATGAATTTACCAATCCTTACATGTGGTGTGGTGGCTATGTGCACCTAGCCAGTATTTGTTATTTTTCAACTTCCTGTAACAGACCAAGCTGTCCAGAAAAAGTGGTGACCAAAGGGTTGAAATAAGCCATTTAACACTGGCCGAGGTAAATACAACGGTCATAAATACATAAATACAACGGTCATAAATACATAAATACAACGGTCATAAATACAACGGTCATAAATACATAAATACAACGGTCATAAATACAACGGTCATAAATACATAAATACAACGGTCATAAATACAACGGTCATAAATACATAAATACAACGGTCATAAATACAACGCTCATAAATACATAAATACAACGGTCATAAATACAAATACAACGCTCATAAATACATAAATACAACGGTCATAAATACATAAATACAACGGTCATAAATACATAAATACAACGGTCATAAATACATAAATACAACGGTCATAAATACACCGGTCATAAATACATAAATACAACGGTCATAAATACAACGCTCATAAATACATAAATACAACGGTCATAAATACACCGGTCATAAATACATAAATACAACGGTCATAAATACAACGCTCATAAATACATAAATACAACGGTCATAAATACAACGGTCATAAATACATAAATACAACGGTCATAAATACAACGCTCATAAATACATAAATACAACGGTCATAAATACAAATACAACGCTCATAAATACATAAATACAACGGTCATAAATACATAAATACAACGGTCATAAATACAAATACAACGGTCATAAATACAAATACAACGGTCATAAATACATAAATACAACGGTCATAAATACAACGGTCATAAATACATAAATACAACGGTCATAAATACAACGGTCATAAATACATAAATACAACGGTCATAAATACAAATACAACGGTCATAAATACAAATACAACGGTCATAAATACATAAATACAACGGTCATAAATACAACGGTCATAAATACATAAATACAACGGTCATAAATACAACGGTCATAAATACATAAATACAACGGTCATAAATACAACGCTCATAAATACATAAATACAACGGTCATAAATACAAATACAACGCTCATAAATACATAAATACAACGGTCATAAATACATAAATACAACGGTCATAAATACATAAATACAACGGTCATAAATACATAAATACAACGGTCATAAATACACCGGTCATAAATACATAAATACAACGGTCATAAATACAACGCTCATAAATACATAAATACAACGGTCATAAATACACCGGTCATAAATACATAAATACAACGGTCATAAATACAACGCTCATAAATACATAAATACAACGGTCATAAATACAACGGTCATAAATACAACGGTCATAAATACACCGGTCATAAATACATAAATACAACGGTCATAAATACAACGGTCATAAATACAACGGTCATAAATACATAAATACAACGGTCATAAATACATAAATACAACGGTCATAAATACAACGGTCATAAATACATAAATACAACGGTCATAAATACAACGGTCATAAATACAACGGTCATAAATACAACGGTCATAAATACATAAATACAACGGTCATAAATACAACGGTCATAAATACATAAATACAACGGTCATAAATACAACGGTCATAAATACATAAATACAACGGTCATAAATACAACGGTCATAAATACAATGGTCATAAATACATAAATACAACGGTCATAAATACAACGGTCATAAATACATAAATACAACGGTCATAAATACAACGGTCATAAATACAACGGTCATAAATACACCGGTCATAAATACATAAATACAACGGTCATAAATACACCGGTCATAAATACATAAATACAACGGTCATAAATACAACGGTCATAAATACAACGGTCATAAATACAATGGTCAGCCTGCATTTGTTTAGTCAACCCGTTATCCAAAAAAGTAAAAAAATAAATAAATAAAAGGTTTCTCTAACTGCTAAAAAGTGTTAGGCTGGGATTTCTTAGTCACATGTGACATCCATGTAACACAACCACAGGCTGACAATGCTGCTCTCCACTTGTGGCTGCATTGCTTCTCCATAGATACAGTGAAGGTCTCAGGGTAGCCACTAGCCACCCTAAGACAGAAGGTGTGTTACTGGGCAGAACACAGGAGAAAATGAAGGAAAAAAGCTTCAAGAAGAAAACAAATTTGCCGGGATGCACACAAAGAGACTTAGAACATTTATTTTGGTAGTAGCCACAGTTGCCATTACCAAGTCATGGAAAAATCCCACAATCCCTTTTGACTTGGTGAAAAATAAGTTGCCATGGATTATGATTAAAAAGTGTTACTAACCCTACAAAAGTAGAATCAGTCTGTACATGCAGTAAAGCGTGCTTGTTATACTCACTGTGGAACCTAAGGGGTTAATCTTCTGCTTGTGTAAAAAGGCTGTTTGATTCTGTCTTCTCTGATCCTCCCCTTCTACTGTCCCCAATTCATCTGCTAATAGAACCTTGGGGGCAAGCTGCACATGCTCAGGTTTAGAGTTTTTTTTCTTGGGAGAGTGCATGTGATCAGCACAGAGCCAATCAGCGTTGTCCAGACAGAGGGTCAGGGGTTATGCAGCCTCACAGGACAATCAGGGGAGAATGAAGCTTTAACCAGTACTCTGCTAGACACTGATAGAAGTCACGAGACTGTGCTAACTGCTGATGAGAAAAGGTATTTAGCAGTTTATATTTACTAAAACAACTGCACTTCCATGGTCTGTGTACGGCGGGAGTTCAGATATAGCGAACGCAGGGTCCTGGGTTTAGTAACACTTTAATGAACGGCTCTCTGCAATGTTACATGACAAACTAGCCTTCTTTGACAAAGTTTGGGAACCCCGGATTAAATACCCGTTGCTCGCCTTATGAGTTGCTTCAACAAAGTCCTACTTTAACCAGAGAGGTCCTTCTTTTCCTGTTTTCCTTCCCCTTTTCTTTTTGGTCTCCCTTTTATCTTTTTCTCCTACTGTTCCAACTATAATGTTAGTGGGCTGAACAATGTAGGACATTCTGCTGTGTAGCGGGAAATAGTCTGTGAGGGTCAGTACAGGACCTTGGTGGTTGCCTTGGTCCTCATTCTTCGTATCCTATCCCAGTCCATCCCACAGCATGGAGATGTGTTTAGAATGATTGTATCATTGTACTGTTGTATCATTTCCCCGCCCCTCTTATTCAGTCCCGGATTGGGAGGAGCGACAGGGAAGTACGGCTACGTTTGCAACATTTTATAGCCCTAAAATGTTCAGATTTGAGTTCAGTTTCTGCATAACGCTGTACTAAATGGAAATCGCATTATCTTTTTCTGTTCTGCAATTTATTTTGTCATACGCCCAGAACACATTGATTGTTATATATGCAAGTATTGGAATACTGATCTTTTCTTTAAATTCCTAACAAAAACTATTGGAAAGAAAAAAGAAAACTAATACCGACACAATATCTAAAGATTGGTAGGTGGCAACAATGTAGTTTGGGGTTTGTCATGCTTTAATGTGGTTGTAACCCCTTAAATATACCCAGTGAAGTAACAAGGTGTTACACAGAGATGAAAAAAAATCCTCCTGCTCCGCAGCCTTGGAGGATTCCCAGCAACGTCTTGACGTCATTTCCGCTCGGCGACCATCTTGGATGTGCCTCAAGCTGGCTCCTGTACCCACGCTGATGTGAGAGATCAGCAGCGCCTGCCCTGGATCCCGGTTCTTATCTGCGCCGCGACTCCCGGTTACTGCGCCTGCCATCCTCGCTTCCTCCTGTGGGACCCGCCTAGAGCGCCAGCCGTGCAACACCTTGGCATTGCAGCCATCCATTTGTGAGGTGCAGCACAGATGACATCCTCCTCCTTATATATTGATGCCTGATATCTACCCACGTCTTGTGAGTTTTTATAATCTTGTGTGCAATAAATTGTTATATTCCTACTGCACTTAGTCTGGCGCACTTCTCTCTTTTCTCTATAAGTTGTACCAGTTTATCTGCCACCATCTCTTAATCTCAGCTTTTCAAATGTACAGTTTACGCAGCATTTCTGATTGTCAGAAGGCAGGGGGCACGGATCTCTCGTCATACACTGCACGGCTCAGAAAGGCGTAATCTAAGACCAGAGTGGAAGGAATTGACATCCCCCCTACACAGCCACACAGGGAAACACAGCACAATCTGTCAAAAATGACTCATAATGATAGCAGAAGAAGGAGGCTGCAGGCAGAAATCACACTCAGTGCTTTGGATCGAGGCAAGTACACACTATTGACAGATGTGTTTTGTTCATTTTTCATGTAAGAGGTCTATAACCACTTTACAGTGGTAGTACAGTCACTTTTTATATTTTTACCTGCAGGAAAGCTTACTTGTAGGTAAAATGAATATCTCCTAAACGTTCACCATTTAGGAGATATTCTATGGAGCAGCAGCCAGTGATAATACTGGCGCATGCGCTCTGAAGGAACAGCATACCAGTGCCATGGGCGAAAACCCTGTTTGCATACGAGGAAGTGACATCATCGGCAGCGCGGCCATTAAACCAGCCGAAGCACAAGAACCCAGAAGGAAGACCAAGTGAAGATGGAAGCCTTCTGCAGCAGTGACAGTGTGCCGCTGGAAGGCTTCGTTCTTAGGCAAGTCTTTCATAAAGAAATGCCCGTAGCGGGAAAAGAAAAGAATTAGCGCAGGGCAGGCATGACAAGGCCCAGAGTGGGAAGGAAGACGTGTAAGGGTTAATGATAGTATTAGGGGGTTGGTAAAGGATAGCTGGGGGATCTGGTTGGTAGAGGGAGAGTGTAGGTGGGGTCTTCTGCACCTTAGGGTGGGGTGTCCTGGTGAGGGGCGTCAGTCGGAGCTGGACGTAGGAGAGAGAGCTTCAAAACCCTGTTCGCATACCAGGAAGTGACATCATCGGCAGCGCGGCCATTAAACCAGCCGAAGCACAAGAACCCAGAAGGAAGGCCAAGTGAAGATGGAAGCCTTCTGCAGCAGTGACAGTGTGCCGCTGGAAGGCTTCGTTCTTAGGCAAGGCTTTCATAAAGAAATGCCCGTAGTGGGAAAAGAAGAATTAGCGCAGGGCAGGCATGACTAGGCCCAGAGTGGGAAGGAAGACGTGTAAGGGTTAATGATAGTATTAGGGGGTTGGTAAAGGATAGCTGGGGGATCGGGTTGGTAGAGGGAGCGTGTAGGTGGGGTCTTCTGCACCTTAGGGTGGGGTGTCCTGGTGAGGGGCGTCAGTCGGAGCTGGACGTAGGAGAGAGAGCTTCAAAACCCTGTTCGCATACCAGGAAGTGACATCATCGGCAGCGCGGCCATTAAACCAGCCGAAGCACAAGAACCCAGAAGGAAGGCCAAGTGAAGGTGGAAGCCTTCTGCAGCAGTGACAGTGTGCCGCTGGAAGGCTTCGTTCTTAGGCAAGTCTTTCACAATGTGCTGGTATGCAATGCTTACTAGTATATTATACTAATACCTGGCAGCAGGAAACTTTTTTTTTTTTGCAAACAAGTCAGCAAACAGGTCCCAGTAACATATTGAAAGCAATTTCTAAGACCCACACAGAGTAGGCTGAAAAATATAATAGGAAGAAGGATTTTTACTTTGCAAGTGGCTGGTGGTTTTCCTTTAACTCAAGAAAACAACTCCGAGCTGAAAAAAATGTATTTTTTAAAACCCCTTACAGTCCTTGAATAACCTTTTTCATTATTGTGAAATTTTCACATTCACAAGGCAAAAATATTACTCCCGGGAAGGCGAGTATTGTGTGCCATCACTCATTTTTGCTGCAAGAAATGGCAGCAGTAGATAATATAAGACAACTCAGCACTAAGCTGGCTACAGCGGCAAGCAAACAAATTCATCTATTTCTTGACTCAGCAGCAAACAAAAAGAAAAAACACACAAGCACTTTTCTCTGACTTCTCAGACTAAAATAATATTCTTAAGAACGCATTCTTTAAGTCTTTAATGCTTTTGCTTGTCAACGCTTTGTATTTCTTCACTTTCCAACGCAATATTATGATGAAGCAATTTCCATTACACAGTCTACTGGCGACTTTAGTATTTGTAAACAGCTGAATTAAAGTATCTGTCAAACAATGAACTCTAATCAATAATCTACATACAATCTAAAATTATTCATCATCCTGATTTTCAGTAAATACATATTAAATCATATAGGAGAGAAAAAAAATACCTGTCAGGTTTTAATTGCTGTCGTATGCCCCTGTTAAGGAGATTCACCCTCTCCATTTGTCCTGTTTGTTGGTATCACAATTGGAAGAAAATCCCATATTTTGGGTCCTCATCAGAACAGTAATAGATGGGAAGCCTCTATTAATGCTACAGGTTTCCTTTTGGAAGAGATTTCCACCTCACTTCCTGTTGTGTCTGACACCTTTTATGTAGACAGAAAGTCAGATATAGACAACCGTAAAATCCTAAATGAGGTTCTAATTTTTAAATGTAAATCTGAAACACCCTGCTAGCTGAGGTCTGCAACATTGACTTCCTACCCACCTTTAAATTACACCTCAAAACTCATCTTTTTGAATTAGCATACTGTAACTTCACTGATTTGTTTTGTATTTATTGTTTATGTAATGTATATTTATTTTATTTACTTTTTTGTTGCTCTGTTGCCATCCTTGTAAAGGTTCTTTCACATGGGGCGGACTTGTTTAGCGGATCCGCTTGCTCAGCGGGGATCTCTCTGCAGCTCGCTCTCCTCAATGGGCGGTCGGATGAAATACGGACCGCCTGTCCGTTTCCATCTGACCAGATCCGATGGCCGGAAAGGGGAATTGGATCCCCATCCATCCCTTTTTGGCAGCTCAGATTGGATTGGATGTCAGCAGGTATAAACGGACGAAATGTCCGTTTACACCCGCCGCTCCATAGAGGAGAATGGAGGTTCCAACTGGGTCCGCCTGAAAAAAGGGTAGATGGACCCGATCAGAACATCCGTGTGAAAGAGGCCTAAGGTGACCTTGAGTGTTCTGAAAGGCACCTATAAATAAAATGTATTATTATTATTAAATGTATTCTACTCTGGTAGAATTATTTTTTTTATTATTTATTTATTTTAGGTACTTATAAAGCGCCGTCAATTTACGCAACTCTTTACATATATATATATATATGTATATGTGTATTTTGAACATTCACATCAGTTCCTAACCCTCAAGGGGCGTACAATCTAAGGTCCCTAACCCTCAAGGGGCGTACAATCTAAGGTCCCTAACCCTCAAGGAGCGTACAATCTAAGGTCCCTAACCCTCAAGGGGCGTACAATCTAAGGTCCCTAACCCTCAAGGGGTGTACAATCTAAGGTCCCTAACCCTCAAGGGGCGTACAATCTAAGGTCCCTAACCCTCAAGGGGCGTACAATCTAAGGTCCCTAACCCTCAAGGGGCGTACAATCTAAGGTCCCTAACCCTCAAGGGGCGTACAATCTAAGGTCCCTAACTCACATTCATACATACACATACTAGAGCCAATTTAGACAGGAGCCAATTAACCTACCAGTATGTCTTTGGAGTGTGTGAGGAAACTGGATCATCTGGAGGAAACCCACACAAGCACAGGGAGAACATGCAAACTCCATGCAGGAGGCGCCATGGTCAGGAATCAAACCCATGAGCCATTTACTGCAAGGCAGACGTGCTAACCACTAAGCCACTGATCTACCTTTAAAATAAGTAAGTCTTAAACCATAAAGGTTTCAGTAGAATATATTCAAAACATTCTCTTCAAATAAATGATGCAAGATGACTTTGCTAATGGTAGATGTTGTAATAAAAAAACCATAATAGAGGAACTTAAAGTGTTAGTAAAGGCTGTAAATAATAACAAAAAAACCAAACTCCCCCCCAAGTCAATTGCATACTAGCAGATTCTGAAACACTTACCTTAAAACAAAGCCCGTCAGCGGCACGCTGTCAGTACTAATGGGCTTCCATCTTCACCCAGTCTGTCTTCCAGGTTCATAGGCTACGGCCATTTGAAAGACCGAACTCGCTGTCATGTATTCACACAGGAGCTGCAATCGTGGGGCAGCATTCACAATGCATGGCAAACTCAGTATGCTGTCCATGCAGAGTTCAGTGCGCATGCGCCTGTGATGTCACTATCTGCAGAAATACTGAATATCTCCTAAGCGGTGCACGTTTAGGAGATATTTCCTGAACCCACAGGTCAGCTTTGTTATACGTTTACCTGTAGGTACAAGTCACCAAGCAGAGTTTACCACCACTTCAACAGAACACTAAACTCTGGGTAAAAACAAATTCAACTCAATGCAATGTGTATCCTTAACTCAGACATGTAAGTGTCTTCTATTGCTCTCAGCTTTCTTCAAATCTCCAGATTCTCTTTTTTGCTGATCCAACTCCCTGATGGAGGGTGGCTACATTCGTTCTCCATGAACATAGGAATGTAGCCACCGTCTCTTGCTCGCTCCTGGGATGAACTATTGACTATTGGCTTCCAATTGCGCAACGGATCAAATTCAAAATCCTAACACTGACGTACAAAGCCGTCCACCATACTGCCCCGAACTACATCACTGACCTAATATCCAAGTACCACCCAACACGCACACTCCGCTCCTCACAAGACCTCCTTCTCTCTAGTTCCCTGGTCTCCTTCTCCCATGCCCGCCTCCAGGACTTCTCCAGGGTGTCACCCATCCTCTGGAACTCCCTGCCCCAACCCATCAGATTATCACCTACTCTCCTCTCCTTTAGGCGCACCCTGAAAACCCACCTCTTCAGGGAAGCCTACCCCACCCCCTGCTAACTGCCGATCTCCTCCACTCTTCCTACCACTCCATCCCCCACAGCTATCTCCTCCTGTGCCACCATCCCCTCCCTCCTAGATTGTAAGCTCCAAGGAGCAGGGCCCTCGATCCCCTCATGTTTTGCATTGTATTGGTATTGTTCTGTCACATGTTCTGTCCCCCTTTGTAATGTACAGCGCTGAGCGAACCATTGGAGCTTTATAAATACTGTATAATAATAATAATAATATGGACTATGGGATTTGTAGTGTGCATACAGCAGTGTACATGAACGCAGCTAATATGCACTGCTTGTCCTGAACACATGGAAATAAGGACGAAAAGAAGAGGTTTGGGAGCTCACGCAGATTGTGACCAGGAGGCAGAAAAACACAATAAAAATTGATTTAATGAAAAACAGATTACAGGGCCATTAAGTAGTGGCTGTGCATAGATTATTTTTGAAACATTTGAATATGGATTTAGTGTCGTTTTAAAAGTTTGCAGGAAATATTTATTTCAACTAACAATTTTCTTTCTGAAAACGATTTCCCCAAATAGTGTATATATTTAGAGGCCATTCACATTTTCACGCTGCATCACCTTTGTTACTACAGGGTTAAAAGAAAGTAAAGCCTTACTGTACAAATGAAGGCTGTATACCAGAGTTTGTCAACTTATGAGCTAAAGAGGACTTCAAATCTGGTCCCTGATATCAACAAACAGCCGCAAATAATGTAACGTATGTAATGCTTGAGAGGACTGTCAGGACCTGATGGAGAAAATGAAGGTCAGAGATGATAGAAATGTTACATTTTGGCGTGTGATATGCTGCAGAAGACAATATGAAACTGGGAACATGTTACATGATACCAATAGAGATCAGTGCCGTTTCTCTAAAGTTCCCACCATTGACTGGCCATTTGGAAACTCGGGCACTGCCCGAGGGCCTGGGGTCAGTAGGGGGCCCCCATGAGATACTCCTGGTACCTTTTTCATAGGCTGTTTTGAGTTTGGGCAAGGACACGGGGGCCCCATGATCCCCTATTGCCCCGGGGGCCCCATGAGTTGTCAGTCTGCCTCAGGTTCCCACTAAAGACTGCTGAAGTTCGTGGGCCGCACATCATATACCATAGAGTGGCGTGCTGCCCTCGGGCCGCAGGTCAGTCACCAGGGCATTATACACACCTTTCCAGCAGCCAGTATCTTTGAAACAATTAGTGTTGCTGGTCCCCGGCCGCTTCAGGTTTCCAACACTTCTGGTGTTGGAAGACTTGTTTCCCCAACCATGCACAGTGGTTAGGCATTAATACATCTGGAAGTGCTGGACACCTGCGACGGACGAAGGTCAACAGCAGAGCAATTTCAAGACAAGGGCCACCAGAAAGGTTTACTTTAATTTCGCCCTTATAGCGACAGGGGTTACTTTAAGGCACTCAAAGACTAAGCTATCAAAGCATCAAAATGCAGCCAAAATCTGACATGCACCACTTTTTCCAACATAGCACACCACAACTCATGTTACCTTGTCTAATGGTGTGGATGTGTTACACCAGTGCACTAAAGTGCCTTTCAAAATGAATGACACAACAGTGCACCTTGGTACGTGTGTTAGCATAATCCATTGGCTCTGAAGGGTTCTTTAAAGAAAACCTATGGCGTGGCCATACAGAATTAACTAAGCAGCTAGCAGGCAACACAAGGACAAGCATTGTAAGACAATCTCCCTGTAGCAAGAGATTTGGGATTTTCAGAGACAACCAGCAGTGACCAAGGAAATTTGGCTATTAAAGCGCAAATAGGCCACAGCAATGAAGCCTACTAGCGTTTGCTCAGTTCTCCTGGTAGGAAAAAAGCAGCATTAACAACGCGCCTAAAGCCTCATTTTTGTAAACACGTTTAGGTATGTCTGTAAGTGGGTTGTAAATTAGTTAGTTAGGTGCTGTCCCCGGTTGGAAGAGCGAGGGTTAATGTTTTTCTTGGGTCTTTTACTTGACGGGTTTCCTGGGGAGTTGTGGACACCTGCAGCTAAGCTTCTGGGAGCCGTGACCTGGGGTTTGCCCCAAAGACAAAAGCCACTGGGGAATGCCACTAATGGACCTTTATTCACGTGGACTCTACCTTTGCAGGTATGCCGAGGCAACACTTCAGCCTGAGTTAGGAATAGGGATTAAGAATTTAGGAAACAGTCTGTACTTATCGGTGTGTAATATTTTGCCATTTCATTAGTAAAGTGTTGAAAGTTTGCCTTCTGCCTGGTCTGAAGTCATTTAAAGGAGTCTAATGCAAGCAACTGGCACCTTGCTACAGTTTGGATTCACAAACATATTGGGGTATAAAGAGCCAGCGTGGTAAGAGTCATCTAAGAGCTAGTTCTACATGTGGTTGCTATGGGCAACGGAATTCTACAGTCAGTTAATGCAGCCTGTTGGTAGCATATGCCTGTTAAAGGTGGAACTGCTTCTAGCTGCGTGGGAGATATTGTCGGTACTCCATATGCAGAGTTCTGTATCCCATAGCAACCAGAGTGTCAGGGCCTGGACTTGAACCTGGGCCTTCTGCGGTGGGAGGCAGTGTTTCTTCTCACTGAGCCACCTGGAATGCTGGACAATTCTTTGGATGATCCTGCCTTGGCCCTGCTTGTCTTGAACCTTGAACTCCTTGCTCCTCCCATGAACTTCCTATAAAGGCCATGTCCATACACTTCCTCCTTGCCAGATTATTGTGCCTTCCAGCCAATATCCCACTTCTCTGTCTTGCTGCCGTCTACATCTTCGTTACCGACCTTTGGCTTTGTTACTGACTACGATTTCGTCTCATCCTCATCTGCTACCACTTGTGACCGACCCTTGGCTTGTGACTGACTCCGCTACTGTCTGATCCCTAAACTGTTTGATCCGCTTTTGGTTTCCAGCTGGTTCATTCCCTGGTGGGGTGAGCCTGAGATCTGCGACCTGGTATTCACACGCAGCCAAATCCATCTCCACCATTAGGAGTTCTGGGGAAAACCGGTTAATACTTAGACCCCGCACCTCAGGTGAGCCTGCGTCATTCCCAGGGTGATCCACTGGTGTACCAATCCTGCTGGTTTCAGGTAAGCCTTACAACTGCTGTAGCAACTGGTCTCTGAACCTGACCCAGACCGTGACACAGAGCTTAACTGCATTGCAGAGATCCCCATCCTGTACAGAGGTACGGAGGTTCAAGAGTTAAAGTCAAGTACACGTCGAGGCCCACGCTATGTGTATGGTGGTGTTCCATCCGGCAACTGGGACTGGTATCGGAAAACGTTGGACAGATGGCTGTGGTCAGTGCTCAGCACGGCCCGCCTAATTGCAAGCTACAGTGGAAAGATGTAAATTTACACGAGGACCCTAGAATTAACTGGCGAACAGTTACGGTGCAGATGTACATGGAGTACGTCCATCTCTAAAAGTAGAGGCCCGACTTAAGGTCGTGTATTCCCCCCACGGCGGTCTTAGCTTTGTCCCTGGACATTGGTGAACACGGCACAAAAGTAAAGGTACCCCATATGTGCGAAGCAGAGTGAAAGTGTCACAGGTGCCTAGCATAGCCCAGAAGAACCCACCCCAGCGGTAGTCATCTTATGTAACCAAGACTTGGCGCCCAACGTGGTAATGGATAACAAGGACGAAGGTCCATCATCAACCATCCCTGCCCTACCAACATGTCAAGCACTTGGGCATTATTTCATTTAATTAGCTTGAATAATAAATTATTCTGGTTATTGAAATTAAATATTGTTCAAGTTCTAAATGCATTGATGCCTAGCATTACCATGCCTATGGACACACGTTTAGGGGCGTCTGCCAAAATGCTGTTGCTGCTGAATGTACTAGCAGTGGGGGGTTTTCTGCCTCTCAATGCCCCCGTCTGTAAACGTCCTATGCGTGTATGAACACATAAGCTATTGAGGGGCATTTAGAAGCAGAAAAAAATAATCAAATGCTCATAAAAGGGGTGCATGTGCCCAGCGTGCCTGTGTCCATAATAGTCTTCTTTTACTTGTATGTCACAGGTTTCCTCTATAGGCTAGCAATATTTTAATCAGCCTGGGAATGTTCACATTGGTCTAACCCTTTTCTCCAGCACTAGAATTGTCCTCAAATAATTTCTAGAGCAGCCTAGCAGCTTACAGAATGTTTTTTTCCCCTTCATCTGCATGCACACAAAGCTAGCCATTGTTCTCTATGCCGATTCCACAGATTCCAAGCAGGAGAAGCAAAACTGTCCGTCATTCACTGTCCTACTGGAGCCGGTTGTCTTCACAATGTGCTGATAAAGTGGTAGAACATACTCTGCTTCTGAACGGCATCGCAGTATAGGGCTGAGGAACTATGGATACATTTTTTTTCCTTGTCAGGGCTAGCAGGGCCTACGTGTTCAGAAAGCAAAAGGATACCAAATCTATTCAACTACTAATGTGAAAACAGGTTATTTATCAAAGCAATTTATTACTTTGAAAATCCGAGGATCCATGCATCTACAATGATATAAACATACTAAAATGGTCATTTCACCCAAAAATGATACTTTAGTTAATCAGTGGTATGTGTGTGTGTGGTATATGTTCAGTTGTACCGGATTCAAGATGTTGCCTCGATCTCTGATACCATGTCTGATATGCCGGAGAGCCTTTTTCATAGAGGTTATTTTAATTGGTAGGTCCCAAGGTCTTTCCTCAACCTGCCCCGTTTGCAAAGGCTTGGGAGCGGCATGCAGAATGTGATAACACATGTTCAAAATTCTAGGGCCAATATAGATAGGAGCCAACTAACCAATCAGAATGTCATTGAAAAGTGGGACCTAACCAAAGTGCCTGCAAAAAGCCTACACAATCACAGGGGGAACATGCAAACTCTAGATAGCGTTCTGCTTGTGAATCAAACCAAGGACTCCAGTACCACAAGCAGGGGTGGACTGACCATTTGGAAACCCGGGCACTGCCCGAGGGCCCTGGGTCAGTAGGGGGCCCCATGAGATGCCCCTGGTACCTTTTTCATAGGCTTTTTTGAGTTTGGGCAAGGACACAGGGGCCCCATGATCCCTTATTGCCTGGGGGCCCCATGAGTTGTCGGTCCGCCCCTGACCACAAGGCATATGTTCTAACCACTAAGTTGCTGAGCTGCCCCTAGTCAGTGGAGGTTATGGTATAGGCATATCCCTTAGCCTGTTTCTGGATCTGTGCCGTCATTTTTCTGCTTTTTTGTTGCATTGTCTATAATGTAAGCATCCCACATAGGAAAGTAAGAGAACATCAAACTGGATGTGGTTCTGGCAGCTGATGGGCTTGGGGACTCTGGGAAAAGGATCTTGCCATGCAATCCATGTAATATGTAAATGGATGGTGGATTATTAATCTTTTTATTCATAAAAGACTGTTTCATCATATATTTTCTCCATATACATTCATCTGTTATATATTGTTTAGTTTTTTTTATTATGTTGTTTTTATTTTTGGGATACCCCACCAAACACATTAATTACATGTGTATCCCCAGGTCTTCCCTAGTTGTCCTTGTCCTGCAGGCTGCTCCCTTCGTGCCATCTTAATAGTCACCAGAAATTGCCCTAAACTGTTATCTTCTGGTGCTGTATGGGTGAAGAGTAGTGCCGATCGCCCATTCCCTCTCTGCCCTCTCCGCCATTCTTAGACCTTGTACTACTATTCTAACAAAATGCAAAGCATTCTGTGAATGGACGGTGGAGATCCCCTCAATCTCCTGCTCCTCCCCTATTCGCAGAACATTTTGTTGCATTCCAGGATAACAATAGTACAATGTTCCTGAATGGTGGAGAGAGCAGAAGAGAGCGAAGAGTTTTGCACCTCTTCACATTAGTAGCATCTGCGATTAATCTTTTCAGCAGTAGAAGAGAGCTGCTCAGCCCAATATCCAGCGACATAAAGGAAGTGTTTTCATAAGCAGCCTGCAGGAGATGGGATACACACAATTACACAACTAATCTGTTTGGTGGGGAATCCCAAAAAACGACTAAACCTTGGCTTTAACCAGTTTTAGTCCTCACGCACACGGGACGTTTTTACAGGGGCTGTTTTTGGCTTTTGATGTTTTTTTCTACAGCCAGTAAACTCCCCAGTATGTTATCCTATGTGTCTGTGCACACAGAGACTGGAATCAGTGTTTTTTGGATGGAAAAAACCCCAGAACTAGTGAGTTTCTAGAGGAGTTTTTTTAGCTGTGAAAACGCTGAAAAATGTAGTAAATCGTGGCAAACCAGCGTTTTTGGACTTTTTATAACTAAAAAATTTTTTTTTGGTAGAAAAAACTCTAAAAAAGCACAAATGCGAAAAACGCGGCAAAACGCTAATACAAATATGCTAAAAAACTCATGTTTTTAACATGACTTTACACAGCTAACGTTACCAGCGTTATTAAAACTCCCCGTGTGTATGGAGCCTCACATCATCAAAACAACATCAGTTACGGTCTTATCTTCGTGGTAACAATTGAGGCTGGTCTCGGGTGGATCGCTAAGAAGCAGAATAAAAAAATAGGGAAGCAGAAGAAGAATACAGTTACCAAACACAAAAACCCTTAATGGGTTCCAGGGCTGGATCTAGCCTGTCGGAGGTGAGAGTGCAGTAAAAAATGTCTAAGGGGCAGAGGATGGGAGGTCAGCAGGGTAGTGTACAGGGGGTCAGCAGGGTAGTGTACAGAGGGTCAGCAGGGTAGTGTACAGAGGGTCAGCAGGGTAGTGTACAGGGGGTCAGCAGGGTAGTGTACAGAGGATCAGCAGGGCAGAGGATAGGGCCAGCAGTTTGTATTGCTGTGTAGAGAGGCCATTAGTTTGTAGTGCAGTGTATAGGAGTCAGCAGGGCAAAGGGCAGGGGTCAGAAGAGCAGTGTACAGGGTCAGCAGGGCAAAAGACACATCAAGGTCCTTAGAGTCTCTCTCCTTCCATCAGAGTCCCAAGGGTTCCTCCACCTTCAGAATTTCCAGAGCCCCCCTTACATCAGGGTCCCCCAAGCCCCCCTCCTTACACCAGAGTCCCCAAAGCCACCCCCCTTATATCAGAATCCCCAGAGCTACTTCCCTTACACCAGGGTCCCCAAAGACACCCCCACCTTTCATCAGGGACTTCCCCTTACATCAGGGTCCCCAGAGTCACCCCTTTACATAAGGGTCCCCAAAATCCCTCCCACTTACATCAGGGTTCCTATAGTCCCTGCTCCCCCCCTTTCATCAGGGACTGCAGAGCTCTCACTCCAACATTAGGGTTCCTAGATTCCCTCCCCCAACATCAGGTTCCCCAAGGTTACTCCTCCTTACTTCAAGGTTACGAGAGCCCCCCCCCCTTACATTAGAGTCCCCAGAGCTCCCCTGCCTTACACCAGAGTCACCAGAGCCACCCCCCTTGCATCAGGGTCCCCAGAGCTACTCCCTTACATCAGGGTCCCCAAAGCCAACCCTACCGTTCATCAGGGCCCCCCCATACATCAGGGTCCTCCCTTTACACCAGCATCCCCAGAGTACCCCCTCCTTTTGCATTAGGTTTCCCAGAGCCCCCTCCTTAAATCAGGGTTCCAAGAGCTAACCCCCCTTTTTTCATCAGGGTCTCAAGAGTCACCCTTCTTAAAATCAGGGTGCTCAACCTTTACACCCAGGTCCCCAGAGCAGTGTCCTCCCCACAATATTGAATCAGGATCTCAGGAGTTCCCCTACTCACTTTGTAAAAGAGTCCATTCATTTCCATCAACAGTGCAGCCGCCAACTACAGTTGGATTGGTTACTATGATACTGGGAGGTCCTAGAACCTGTGTTTCCATTACAGGATATTCCTTGGCTTTGGGAGGGGTGCAACTGAAATCTGAAGAGAGCGCAGCCCATCCCAGCACCCCCCTAGTTCCGGCCATGATGGGTTCCTCAACACAAACAGGGCACATACTGCCCTAAAAATGAGTACTGCTATATGCCCCCTCCAGCCGCAGTATCTGTCACCCTCTCATGGACTTTACCAAGCTTCCAGTACCGGAGCTGGGTGGTGCATCTGTGCCTTCCAATCACACCTACAGGC
Source organism: Staurois parvus (assembly GCF_062004578.1). Taxonomy (NCBI): domain Eukaryota; kingdom Metazoa; phylum Chordata; class Amphibia; order Anura; family Ranidae; genus Staurois; species Staurois parvus. The sequence goes on along the minus strand of NW_028318055.1, from coordinate 306,672 downwards.
CAGAACCCCATGCTGGGGGGCTAAATGCCCAGTGTGTATGGGCTCTAAAATGATAAAATGCCATGGACACACTTCTAATTTAATTACAAGGATACGGTTCTCACAATTTCTTTCTGTATTTACAGCCGTTCGACATCCAGCAACTAAGACAAGCAGAGAGAGTTTAGCAGGTGAATGGCAGACTGCCTCAATTACTGAATTAGATTGGAGTGTTACATTTCAGGTCACCAATAGGTTGCAAGAGTTGTATTTCAGCCTAAGATATTACACATGTGGTTGAAAACACGTCGTACAAGCAATACACTTCAAAGTTTTAGTTTCTTGATTGAACTTTTCTTTATTCTATAACCTGCATCCCCTCTGCTAGTCTGTAATTTTCCTGCATACATACATCTCAAATGACCAAATAATAAAGTGTCATTGTAATTTCTGAAAAAAAAAAATGTCATCATGGGGATTGCAGGATTTCAACAGTTAGGCCCGATTGGAGAAGAATTGGAAAAAAAATGTTTCTGTGTATGGCCACCACCTCTCCTGGCATGCTATGACTGTCAATGGTGAGGAATCCGATGTGCATAGACATGGTAAAGTGCCCACTGACTCTAAATGACCAGCTGCTGTCTGGGTTACTGTCAGGACCGGAGCTGTGGAACGGGCAGGCAGGCCTTATGGTAGGGTCACGCACTGACTGACGACAACCACCACACACAGACCAGAGTCCCTCAGGGCGCGGAGTCTAAGTCCCACGCTTCCTTTCACCAGGGCCCCTGATGGTGGGGATGGACTTGACGCAGCCAGGAACCAGGTCGCGGCCCCCGAGACACCCCAGCTGCGGTAATGGCCACCGCCAATGGCGTGTAGCTGGTAGGAATCAGATCAGACAATAGCGTAGTCGGGCAGGCCGGGTCGACAACAACGGGACAAACGGTATAGCACAGTGGAAAAGAATCACAGGTCACGGGCCGGGTTCAGCAACGGAAGGTCAGATCACAGGAAAACACAGAGAATGGTCTAGTCACAAGCCGAGTCAGATTCCAGGAGAGTCACAAGAGTATACACAGAGCTGTAGCAACACAAAAGACACAAGACACGAATGCAAAGAGCACGTGCGGATCACAGGCTTATATGTACTCAGCCACACCCCTCTGGGGGATGGACCTCAGAGGCCTGAAGGCATAAAAGACTCCCATCATGCTCTGCAGAAATCCAAGATGGATGCCAGCACATGGAGCAGCACAACCTCTGGGAAAAGGTAGGACCTTGACAGTTACATCAGAAAAACTAAAGGCTTTGCTAAATGGCAAGTTTACATTCTCTCATCAGTCCAAAAAGAGTGTCAATTATCAGAAAGCTTTACCTTTTACAGCTTAGAACTGAACTGACAGTTCAACTCTGACATGGAGCGAATATAACTGAATAACAGCATACAGTGAATATAAAAAGTCTACACACCCCTGTTAAAATGTCAGGTTTCTGTGATGTAATAAAATGAGACAAAGATAAATCATTGCAGAACTTTTTCCACCTTTAATGTGACCTGTAAACTGTACAACTCAGTTGAAAAACAAACTGAAATCTTTTTTTTTTTTGGGGGGGGGGGGGGGTAAACATAAAAAACTAAAATAATGTGGTTGCATAAGAGTGCACACCCTCTTATAACTGGGGATGTAGCTGTGTTCAGAATTAAGAAATCACATTCAAAATCATGTTAAATAGGAGTCAGTACACACCTGCCATCATTTAAAGTGCCTCTGAATAACCCCAAATAAAGTTCAGCTGTTCTAGTAGGTCTTTCCTGACATTTTCTTAGTCGCATCCTACAGCAAAAGCCATGGTATCAATCAGGAGAAGGGTACAAAAGAATTTCCAAGGCATTAGATATACCATGGAACACAGTGAAGACAGTCATCATTAAGTGCAGAAAATATGGCACAACAGTGACATCACCAAGAACTGGACGTTCCTCCAAAATTGAGGAAAGACGAGAAGAAAACTGGTCTGGGAGGCGGCCAAGAGGCCTACAGCAACATTAAAGGAGCTGCAGGAATATCTGGCAAGTACTGGCTGTGTGGTACATATGACAACAATCTCCCGTGTCCTTCATATGTCTGGGCTATGGGGTAGAGTGGCAAGACAAAAGCCTTTTCTTACAAAGAAAAACATCCAAGCCCGGCAAGATTTTTCAAAAACACATCTGAAGTCTCCCAGAAGCATGTGGGAAAATGTGTTCTGGTCTGATGAAACCAAGGATGAACTTTTTGGCCATAATTCCAAAAGATAAGTTTGGCGCAAAAACAACACTGCACATCACCAAAAGAACACCATACCCACTGTGAAGCATGGTGGTGGCAGCATCATGCTTTGGGGCGGTTTTTCCTTCAGCTGGAACTGGGGCCTTAGTCAAGGCAGAGGGAATTATGAACAGTTCCAAATACCAGTCAATGTTGGCACAAAACCTTCAAGCTTCTGCTAGAAAGCTGAACATGAAGAGGAACTTCACCTTTCAGCATGACAACGACCCAAAGCATCCATCCAAATCAACAAAGGAATGACTTCACCAGAAGAAGATTAACATTTTGGAATGGCCCAGCCAGAGTCTGGACCTGAATCTGATGGGAAATCTGTGGGGTGATCTGAAGAGGGTTGTGCACAGGAGATGCCCTCACAATCTGACAGATTTGGATTGTTTTTGCAAGGAAAAGTAGGCATATATTGCCAAGTCAAGATGTGCCATGCTGATAGACTCCTCCCCAAAAAGACGGAGTGCTGGAATAAAATCAAAAGGTGCTTCAACAAAGTATTAGTTTAAGGGTGTGCACACTTATGCAACCATATTATTTTAGTTTTTTACTTTTACTTTCCTCCACCTAAAAGATTTCAGTTTGTTGTTCAACTGAGTTGTAAAGTTTATAGGTCACAATAAATGTGGAAAAAGTTCTGAAATGATTTATCTTTGTCTCATTTTTTTACATTACAGAAAAGTTGACATTTTAACAGGGGTGTGTAGACTTTTTATATCCACTGTACTTAAATGTCCCCAATTCTCAAGAGCTGCATTCTTGCAAATGCCTTTTCCTGATTACTTCTCTTCCAAGAAGTGTCCTTCTTTAATACAGAATACTGTACTGAAAAATACATTTTTAAGAAAAGCTCTACGGTGAGAGAAGACGTAGAGAAACGTACTAACTAGTGGCTGCAGACGCTGCCATGAAATGAACTCCTAAATCACGTGGATACATTTTCTTTATTTGCTTTCATGCAGATACACACGTGCTTCTGTTCATAAGACAAATCAATGCTCTGTGCCAGGGGCGGACTGACCATTTGGAAACTCGGGCACTGCCCGAGGGCCCGGGGTCAGTAGGGGGCCTAATGAGATGCCCCTGGTACCTTTTTCATAGGCTTTTTTGAGTTTGGGCAAGGAGACAGGGGCCCCATGATCCCCTATTGCACAGGGGCCCCATGAGTTGTCAGTCCACCCCTGCTCTGTGCTACTCATATTTATAGTGAATAGAAAATCACGACATCACAATGCAAAAAGGAACAGAAAAAATGACTATATTTATGAGCATTATATAAAAGGAATTCTGCTACACATTATTTACTTCGAAGATGATTGCATAACATAACACAATGTCATTTCAGAAAAACAAACCCTTGGGACCCTTTCACACCGACAATCCAATCGGGTTCACCTTCCAGTTGTCCAGGTAGACCTGATTGGACCATTCATAGCCCTCTATGGACCGGTGGGTGTCACCGGACATGTGTCCACTGACACCCGCAGGCATCCAATCCTGTACGCTACAAACAGACGGATGGAGATCTGTTCCCCATCCATCCAGCAGATCGGATCAGGTGGCAGTCGGGTGGAAACGGACAGGCGGTCCATTTCCACCCGACCACCCCATAGAAAACAGTGGACTGTGCCCGCCCCGCTGAGCAAGGGGATCCTCTGAAGGGTCCACCCCCTCTGAAAAGGGCCTTACTGTCTGATAGGTCCATAGCTTTGATAGGTCATACAGGATTCTCATCCAGAAAAAGAAATGGTACTTCCTCAGTCTAATAGGAGTTCTACCATTGCAGTGTGAAGCTGCAAGGAGTCACATTCGGCTGCCCACAGTTAAGATGCCAGTGCTGGGACCCAAAGAGCTGGGTCGGGTGAGGACCATGCCGGATCCTGAGACAGGTAAGTGTGTGTTTTTTAAAAGTAAGCCGCTACAGTTTACAAGGTGAGGAATCTCTTTACGTAACATAGAACCATTACTAAATAGCTCCGCAGGCTGTAGGGAGATACAAAATAATTCACTCTTTTCTATTTCAAATAATAGTCTTCGCTTACCCACCAGGATAAGGATCCTCATTTAACAAAAAAGAAAAAAAAATGATTTTAGCCAATGAGATTTGAAATGAACAGCTACTCAGCTGAAAGTAAAAAGATCCTTTCCTTGTGTAAAAGCTTTGTAAACTGAGCCACACGTGGTAACTTTTAATACACATCAATTTAAGAATTCTGTAAAATACAGTTCATATAAAAAAAAAAATATACAGGTCTATACTACAATACAATACTAAACTGAGCACCTGTCAGGACTCCAGGTATGACCAGAGGTGTGTGGACCGACACAGGGAAACACGGACTTCAGGTATAGCGTGTAACACAATATAATTTATTAAAGACAACACAAACATAAACGCAGTGCAAACAATCAAACTCAACACTTACATAAATATGTACAACCAGGTGCAATAAACCTTAAACGAATAGGTACCGGTGCAGTCAGGGCTGGAGAGGTGGAGCCGTCAGGCAGGCCGAGCCCACAGCACGGATTTCCTCAGGGCGCGGGGTCTAAGTCCCAGCCTGCTATTCACCAGGGCCCCTGATGGTGGGGATGGACTTGGTGCAGACTGGAACCAGGTCGCAACCCCTGAGTGCATCCGGCTGTGGTAGAGAGTACTGGCAGGGGAGTGCAGGAACGGAGTCTGATGGGAAGAGGCAGGCAGACTTACTAGAGGTGATCCGTGCGGGATGGATGGATCGTTGGGTGAAGTAAGCGTAGTCAGACAGGCCGGGTCGGTATCGTGCGGGCAGCGTGGTACAGGAGGAGCAAGCAGAGAATGGTCGGGCCAGGTTCAGCAGGTAGCGGGCAGCGGGGTACCGAGGATCAGGCAGAAGGATGGTCAGGCAAGCCAGGGGTTCAACAGGAGACGGTCAGCAGAGGTCAGGGTCAGCAATTAGGCAGGAGCACAGGATACCAGGTACAGGGGCTCATGGGAAACATACACCAAGGCCCAGATCACAGGCCTGGTCATTCCTTAAATACACCTCCTGCAATCAGCCCCAGGTGTTGGCTGACTACAGGAGTGAGCTTCTGGTTGCTGAGAGCACCCGCTGGTCAGCCCTGGTACTGCAGCCCACACGGCAGGTGAGTCCCACCACCAGTGCTGAGTCCATTCCTGACAGCACCTAAAAGGCTGGCTGGCCATAAATTATGCAATTTTCTTTCCTTCAACTATGGATTGAAGGAGAGAAAATCGCTCCATTGCCCCTTCAACAACAACTGCGCTATTGCATTCTGATAATAGGAGGTTTCCCCGCCAGCAGAACACAATGATTACTGCCGCTGGCTACACGGAAAAAAAACCGGATGGGCTGGTTGTACTGAAGATGATTGACAGATCAACTAAAGTTCAAACAACCTGCCCAGAGATGGATCGAAACTTGGTTGGTTCCTGCTGAACTGGCAACATTCCACATATCCATGGCTGGTGTGAAACTACAATGCATTATGGGAAAAAAACAGTGGCTTCAAAATTCGTATGTGCTGCAGTGGTGGGCACTGAAAAACGCAGGACCATTTTTTTTTTCTTGTTCGTGTTGCAACACACAACCTGCTGCAGGGAGTAAGGACATATGAAATGTAACTTTGTGACATTTCAATAAGGATGAAAAAAGTAAACAGTGCGATGTCTTTTTACCATGCAATGGCATTGCTCAATTCACAGCACACACCACGGGCTGCGGTATGACGTGGCTGCTGGTGAGAACATGATACTGCGGTGTGATCATGATAAGGCCTAGACCAAATGATAAATGTGAACTATATTACCTGACAGGCAATCTAATCATCTCCTAACCAGTACTGTGCTTTACTAAATGTATAATTCCAAAATGAAGAAAAAAGCAAAACTCCGGGTAGACAAACACCACTTATTGTATTTATATGAAAAAGTTAAATGTATTTTGAAATGTATTTGTCAACCTCTTGTAACAGAATGTACAGTCCGGCCGAGAAGCGTGTCAGCACTAGCAGCCAAACAGGCTTTGCTGTGGTACTCATTTGCATCTACTGACAGAAGTAGAAAGCAGAGTGAGCAGGAGAATTACTTCATAAACGTTCTGCTGCTGCTCCCTTGTCCAATCAGCAAACTGCAGGTGTGTTTTGACCCAGTGTTCTCAATCAAACTATGCTGCTGCAACAAAGGTCGAGGATCTGGCTGTACTGTCTGGCATGAACGCCTGGATCACAAAACTTGGCTGGAGTCCATCTGCACAGCAAAAAGAAATCGTATTTCCTAATCCCTCATCAATTCCATACCAAGTCATGAGATCAGGAACAGCCAGGTACTGTATGAAGATAAGGCCAATGTAAAACATCAATAAAATGCTGAATTGGATAAGATCTAACAGCAAAGGTGTATATTAAAGGATACTTAAAGACAATTTGTTTTTTGTATTAGTCAGAGTAGAGATGGATTAGAACATCTGTCAGTTTTTATTACTGTCTGTGCTCCTGTTAGGGTGATTCCCTATTTATCCTGTTTACTGTTATCATTAAAAGTGAAAGTGGGACAGAAGATTAAAGTAAAATTCCCCAAAGGGATACAGATGGCAAAAAATGCCCATAGTTCTACTTTAATGTGAATGTGAGATTATAGCATCACACAACAGCCATACAGCTTACAATCTGACCATACAGCTTACAATCTGACCATACAGTTTACAATCTGACCATACAGCTTACAATCTGACCATACAGTTTACAATCTGACCATACAGTTTACAATCTGACCATACAGTTTACAATCTGACCATACAGCTTACAATCTGACCATACAGCTTACAATCTGACCATACAGTTTACAATCTGACCATACAGCTTACAATCTGACCATACAGCTTACAATCTGACCATACAGTTTACAATCTGACCATACAGCTTACAATCTGACCATACAGCTTACAATCTGACCATACAGCTTACAATCTGACCATACAGCTTACAATCTGACCATACAGTTTACAATCTGACCATACAGCTTACAATCTGACCATACAGCTTACAATCTGACCATACAGCTTACAATCTGACCATACAGCTTACAATCTGACCATACAGTTTACAATCTGACCATACAGCTTACAATCTGACCATACAGCTTACAATCTGACCATACAGTTTACAATCTGACCATACAGCTTACAATCTGACCATACAGCTTACAATCTGACCATACAATCTTGGCATAATTTAGATTTACCAAAACGATATATTATGAACATCTGCACAAATCTAACCAATCAGTTTGTATCCAAATCAGGCGGGCCCTTGGACTCCATAGTCTAAGAATTGTACAATCAGACTGAACAGTGTTGATGGGGGAATGCGTCCCATGGAGCGGGGGGAGTTCCCCACCTTCAGAATACAATGATCAGTGTTGATGGGGGAATGCGTCCCATGGAGCGGGGGGAGTTCCCCACCTTCAGAATACAATGATCAGTGTTGATGGGGGAATGCGTTCCATGGAGCGGGGGGAGTTCCCCATCTGCAGAATACAATGATCAGTGTTGATGGGGGAATGCGTTCCATGGAGCGGGGGGAGTTCCCCACTTTCAGAATACAATGATCAGTGTTGATGGGGGAATGCGTTCCATGGAGCGGGGGGAGTTCCCCACCTGCAGAATACAATGATCAGTGTTGATGGGGGAATGCGTTCCATGGAGCGGGGGGAGTTCCCCATCTGCAGAATACAATGATCAGTGTTGATGGGGGAATGCGTTCCATGGAGCGGGGGGAGTTCCCCACTTTCAGAATACAATGATCAGTGTTGATGGGGGAATGCGTTCCATGGAGCGGGGGGAGTTCCCCACCTGCAGAATACAATGATCAGTGTTGATGGGGGAATGCGTTCCATGGAGCGGGGGGGGTTCCCCACCTTCAGAATACAATGATCAGTGTTGATGGGGGAATGCGTCCCATGGAGCGGGGAGAGTTCCCCACCTTCAGAATACAATGATCAGTGTTGATGGGGGAATGCGTCCCATGGAGCGGGGGGAGTTCCCCACCTTCAGAATACAATGATCAGTGTTGATGGGGGAATGCGTTCCATGGAGCGGGGGGGGTTCCCCACCTTCAGAATACAATGATCAGTGTTGATGGGGGAATGCGTCCCATGGAGCGGGGAGAGTTCCCCACCTTCAGAATACAATGATCAGTGTTGATGGGGGAATGCGTTCCATGGAGCGGGGGGAGTTCCCCACCTTCAGAATACAATGATCAGTGTTGATGGGGGAATGCGTCCCATGGAGCGGGGGGAGTTCCCCACCTTCAGAATACAATGATCAGTGTTGATGGGGGAATGCGTCCCATGGAGCGGGGGGAGTTCCCCACCTTCAGAATACAATGATCAGTGTTGATGGGGGAATGCGTCCCATGGAGCGGGGGGAGTTCCCCACCTTCAGAATACAATGATCAGTGTTGATGGGGGAATGCATCCCATGGAGCGGGGGGAGTTCCCCACCTGCAGAATACAATGATCAGTGTTGACGGGGGAATGCGTCCCATGGAGCGGGGGGAGTTCCCCACCTTCAGAATACAACGATCAGTGTTGATGGGGGAATGCGTCCCATGGAGCGGGGGGAGTTCCCCACCTTCAGAATACAACGATCAGTGTTGATGGGGGAATGCGTCCCATGGAGCGGGGGGAGTTCCCCACCTTCAGAATACAATGATCAGTGTTGATGGCTATAACCGGCGGCACTGATTGAGCGAATACGAAAACGACAGGCTGGTTGTACAGAAGTCGATTGAGAGACTGACTTCTGTACAACCAGCCTGCCCATACGTGTCTCAAGATTCGGCCAGTCCCAGCTAAACCGGACGAATTTCCATCCATCTACTGCCAGTTTAAGGAGATAGTATACATTAAAGTAAAAGTGTGCATAGTGTGCTAATCATGTCAGAGATCAGAAATGTTCAGTGACTAAACTAAGTAACGACAAAGCGATAATAGGTAACAGTATCAGTTCATATACAGTTGCAAGAAAAAGTATGTGAACCCCTTGGGATTACGTGGAGTTTTGCATGAATTGGGCATAAAATGTGCTCTGAACGTCATCTAAGTCACAACAATAGAAGAACACAGTCTGCTGAACATAATACTACACAAAGATTAGATGTTGCCATGGTTTCATTGCACATAACATGTAAACATTCACAGTGCAGGGAGGAAAAAGTATGTGAGGCCCTAGCTTAATGACTTCTCCCAGAGCTAATTGGAGTCAGGAGTGAGCCAACCTTGACTCCAATCAGTGTGATGATATTGGATGTGTTGCTGACACCTGTTTTGGGTTTACTGGTTTCAAGAAGCACTGTCTGATGTGAACCATGCCTCGCAGAAAAGAGCTCTCAGAAGACCTACGATCAAGAATTGTTGACTTGCATGAAGCTGGAAAGGGTTACAAAAGTATCTCCAAAAGCCTTGATGTTCCTGTGTCCACGGTAAGACACACTGTCTACAAATGGAGAAAGTTTAGCACTGTTGCTACTCTCCCTAGGCGTGGTCGTCCTGTAAAAATGACTGCAAGAGCACAGCGCAGAATGCTGCATGACGTAAAGAAGAATCCCAGAGTGTCAGATAAAGACCTGCAGAAATCTCTGGCACATGCTAACATTTTTGTTGACACATCTACAATAAGGCAAACATTAAACAAGAATGGAGTACATGGGAGGACACCACGGAGGAAGCCATTGCTGGCCAAAAAGAAGATTGCAGCACGTTTGAAGTTTGCAAAAGAGCACCTGGATGTTCCACAGCACTACTGGCAGAATATACTGTGAACAGATGACACCAAGATTGAGACGTTTGGGAAGAGCACACAACACTATGTGTGGAGAAAAAAAGGCCCAGCACACCAACATCAAAACCTCATCCCCACTGTGAAACATGGCGGAGGGAGCATCATGGTTTGGGGCTGCTTTGCTGCCTCAGGGCTGGACGGATTGTTGTCATTGATGGGAAAATGAATTCCAGAGTTTATCAAGACATTTTGCAGGAAAACGTACGACCATCTGTCCGCCAACTGAAGCTCCGCAGAGGATGGGTGATGCAACAGGACAATGACCCAAAGCATACAAGTCATTCAACAAAACAATGGCTGCAACAGCACAGAATACGCCTTCTGGAGTGGCCCAGTCAGAGTCCTGACCTCAACCCCATTGAAATGCTGTGGCATGACCTTAAGAGAGCGATTCACACCAGACATCCCAAGAATATTGCTACACTGACACAGTTTTGTGAAGAGGAGTGGTCCAAAATGACTCCAGATCGTTGTGCAGGTCTGATCTGCAACTACAGGAAACGTTTGGTTGAGGTTATTGCTGCCAAAGGAGGGTCAACCAGTTATTAAGTCCAAAGGTTCACATACTTTTTCCTCCCTGCACTGTGAATATTTACATGTTATGTGCAATTAAACCATGGCAACATCTAATGTTTGTGTAGTATTATGTTCAGCAGACTGTGTTCTTCTATTGTGACTTAGATGACGTTCAGAGCACATTTTATGCCGAATTCATGCAAAACTCCACAGAATCCCAAGGGGTTCACATACTTTTTCTTGCAACTGTATATCTACACACATACGTTCAGGCGGATTTAACAAGCCAATAAACATATAATGATGATGTGCTAAATAAATGTCATATTTCATCTCTAGGCACAGTCAGAACAATTATAGAAGAAGGCTAGAAGGCTACGACTGGTATATAGACTTTTACACATACAGTACCTGTTACAAAGCCACAAAGATAAGCAGAGAAACGAGCAGCTGAAATAACACGCAGACCTGACTTTTCTAATAAAGTCTGAGCTTGGCCCCACCCCCACCTGAATCTCAAGCTTCCCTACTGCCCATTAAGCCTATCCATTAGGTAGAGGGACTAATAAATGGGTTCTGGGGATGAGACGAGTATCGGGAAAAGTGAAGATTTAGAACTCAGTCTCACCTGAGAATTTTGTAGTTCTAAGTTCCAAAATGCTCAGCATCCTAAATCCCCTTGTTTTCCATTGCACACCTCAGCACTGCTTGAAGCTTATGGCCTGAAAAAATACATGAGCCGATTCTGAGCTTCAGGTTGTTTTGGTCCCTAAAGACTTCAACAGGAGCTGATGAAAAACACTCAAACACGTGAAAGCACGCAGATTGTGTTTTTTTCTCCTAGTAACCAGCTTTCCATTGGCTAAAAAGGATTTTGCAAGAAAACTCCAGCTTTAGCCACCACCCAAAAATGCCTGTATAAAAACTAAAAAAAAAAATAATAAAAAACCTGTAAAATGACCAAAGGCACTTATCTCAGCAAATGTAGTCTAAGCCCGGGTTCACACATGTGCAGTGCGGCATATCGCATGGGATTCACACAGGAACCGCACCATATTATTATTATTATACAGTATTTATATAGCAGCAGAAGGTTTGCTCAGCGCTGTACAGTAGCAAGGGGGACAGAACATGAGACAAGACAGTAACAATACAATACACGAGGGGTTCGAGGGCCCTGCTCCTTGGAGCTTACAATCTAGAAGGGAGGGGAAGGTGGTACAGGAGGAAGTGGCTGTGGGGGATGGAGTGGTAGGAGGAGTGAAGGAGATCAGTTGTTAGGTGAGGTCAGGTGTTAGGTGAGGGCAGGGTAGGCTTCCCTGAAGAGGAGGGTTTTCAGGGTGCGCCTGAACGTGAGAAGGGTAGGCGACAGTCTGATGGATTGGGGTAGGGAGTTCCAGAGGATGGGGGAAGTCCTGGAGAAGTCCTGCAGTTGGGCGTGGGAGGAGGAGACCAGGGAGCTGGAGAGTAGGAGGTCCTGTGAGGAGCGGAGGGCACGGGTAGGGTGGTATTTGGGTATCAGGTCAGTTATGTAGTTTGGGGTGGCATTGTGAATGGCTTTGTAGGTCAGAGTTAGTAATTTGAATTTGATGCGTTGGGTAATCGGGAGCCAGTGGAGGGATTGGCAGAGGGGGGAGGCAGATGTGGAGCGGTTGGTGAGGTGGATTATTCCTGTGCAAATGACATGTGAATTCTGTGCAGTGCGATTTTGCAAAATCATACCACATATGCACCAAAAAAGGTGCAGGACCCTTTTTTTAGTCCACACTAGATTTGGATCGCATGGGTATTCACACCTATGCAATTCGATTCTGCACATCGCACCACGTTTTGCGGACCGATTTTGGGGTGTTAACTTACACACCCGTTTGCATGAACGGGGTGCGATTGTGATGCGGTCCAGAATTCGCACAGAAACCGCTGCACATTCCGCACCACATCAGTGTGAACCAGGGCTGACACGGGGTTTCAGGTGTCCACAGCTCTGGGTCTGATGATTGTCCTGACACATGGGGGTTTATTTACTAAAGCTGGAGAGTCGAAAATCAGACTCCCTTCTGCATAGAAACCAATCAGCTTCCAGGTTTCATTGCCAAAGCTTCATTGAACAAGCTGAGGTTAGAAGCTGATTGGTTTCTATGCAGAAGGGAGTCTGATTTTCGACTCTCCAGCTTTAGTGAATAAACCCCGTGGTGTAGGTAACCTCTGCTAAGCCACTTTCTATCACTTCATTTGAATTGCTTCGAATTGTGATAGGTTGGCTTTCAATAATCCCAGCAGATGTCAGGTTCCTATAAGTATGAACATTCACCTATTTATAAAGATTGGAAACAAAACAAAGAACAAGGGAAGCGCATGGCCAAACGCAATAAAACCTTTTTATTTAAATGCAAAGTTATGATAAATAAAATGCACTTCCATGCTCCAAATGACAGCAAGCTTGTAACAATCATCAGCTGGAACCAACGTAGCCTGGCCAGGACTTGTCCTGCAGTTGTGAATACACTTCTATTAGCTGCCGTCCACTGCTGAGCCAATACGCCATGTAAAGCGGCGACACGCGCCCGGAGCGGGTGACGGTTTGTATACAGGAGGACTGAGAGTATCCATGCTGGTTACTGAGCACTTCCTGGATGAGTGCGGCCAGCTGCCATAGAAACAACGTGTTTCAGGGGTGCGCCCCCCCCCCTTTCTTAAGCTTTTATGATAACGCACTCATTGTTAACCACTTAACAGTCGCTGCCTCAAAGGCTAACAATGTGATACTGATGGCCACTGCAGAAACCTCTTAGGCAATTAAAAATAATAGTTGGAAATGAGTGCTCTGTCACTTCTGGATGAGAGTGAGCGTGGCGGGCTGCCATGAAAATGACGTGTTGCGGGGTGTCCTTTCTCTAGCTTGTTTGCAATCTCATAGGGTGCTGGTGAAATACGGCAAACAACCAAATGGCCTATTTTACCCCAGACAGAAAATGGGGGAATTAAATGCATATAAATGCATGCAGCTCTAACGGACTAAATTATAAAAAAAAAACAATCGTCAATATCTAATCCAAAACAGAAAATAAATAATGATGATACAGTAAAAATAAATAATAATGATGATACAGTAAAAATAAATAGTAATGATGATACAGTAAAAATAAATAATAATGATGATACAGTAAAAATAAATAATATTAGTGATGGTAAAATATATATTAAAATATCATAAGAGAAGATGATGGTATGCCAATTCACGATTATCATAAATATGTACAACCAAGTAATATATAAAACCATGTATAGGTGCATAAACCCATAATAGAAGAAGAAATTGCATACATTATAAAAATCAATCATGTATAAATAAGAGCAATAACAATCAATTATATATAAATAAAAACAATTATGCAAATACTGCTATAATAAATAATAATCAGAACAAATTTGTAAAATACGTAGAATGTCCTCAATCAGGAATCTCGACTGGGAATAAACACTATATAAAATATCTCAAAGATGAAAGGATGTAAAATGGGACTTTAGTAAAATAATCTGAATTCTATACAGTGTATATATAAGAGGGGAAAAACAGAAGAAAACTGTACTGATGTCTATAAATGAGGACATAGAGATTAGTAGAGTTCTATGTATGTATGTACTGTATGTTCTGAGTTTTGTTCTTCCAGGCTGCCCAATGCAAAGCATTTTGGTGTGAATGGGCCCTTCTGCAATGTCATGCCCAGTATAAAACACTGAAACCTCCACATTGTCAGATGTTTAATTCAGGACTCAAGAATGATCTGCATTGCAGTGATAAGATCGGCACACATTTATAAAAGAAAAGTAAAAAGGGGAATACCAGTGTTATGTCTGTTTATTATGTCCATCATGAAAGGTACAGGAAATACGCTCACAGCTGATACCAACAATTCACCGGCTTCCTCAAAACTTCTGCAGTTATTGTTGGGTGACACAGAACAACAAATGTCTGACCTGAAATCCCCGCAGCCAAATCACATGTCAAGTTGCACATTCACTTAGGTAACGGATGACAAATCAATGACATAATGCAAATAATGAACCAGCTCAGAATCACTGCGTTTAGTAGTTTGTACTAGAACAGTGGTCTCCAAACTGCGGCCCGGGGGTCGGATGCGGCCTTTTTGCTTGCTTTTATCCGGCCCTTGAGGGGGGCATTATTCTCCCCGCTGTCCTGCCACTGACATTGAGGTACTATTCTTCCCACTGACACCAACAATGGGGCACTACTCCTCCCAATGACATCAATGATTGGTCATTATTTCCCCCCCAGTACTAAAGATGGGGCACTATTCCTCCCACTGACACCAATGATTGGTCATTATTTCCCCCCCAGTACTAAAGATGGGGCACTATTCCTCCCACTGACACAAACCATGGGACACTATTCCTCCCCCTGCTACCAAAGAGGGGACATAATTTACTCCCACGGACACCAGGATATTTTCCACTCCCACTGGCCATATTCTGGCGCCCTAAAGTTTGTGAGGGCATAGTGCTCCATCAGTGGTGTCAGTGGGAGGAATAGCGCCCCATCATTGGTGTCAGTGGGAGGAATAGTGCTCCATCAGTGGTGTCAGTGGGAGGAATAGTGCCCCATCAGTGGTGTCAGTGGGAGGAATAGTGCCCCATCAGTGGTGTCAGTGGGAGGAATAGTGCCCCATCAGTGGTGTCAGTGGGAGGAATAGTGCCCCATCATTGGTGTCAGTGGGAGGAATAGCGCCCCATCATTGGTGTCAGTGGGAGGAATAGTGCTCCATCAGTGGTGTCAGTGGGAGGAATAGCGCCCCATCATTGGTGTCAGTGGGAGGAATAGTGCTCCATCAGTGGTGTCAGTGGGAGGAATAGTGCCCCATCAGTGGTGTCAGTGGGAGGAATAGTGCCCCATCATTGGTGTCAGTGGGAGGAATAGCGCCCCATCATTGGTGTCAGTGGGAGGAATAGTGCTCCATCAGTGGTGTCAGTGGGAGGAATAGTGCCCCATCATTGGTGTCACTGGGAGGAATAGCGCCCCATCATTGGTGTCAGTGGGAGGAATAGTGCTCCATCAGTGGTGTCAGTGGGAGGAATAGTGCTCCATCAGTGGTGTCAGTGGGAGGAATAGTGCTCCATCACTGGTGTCAGTGGGAGGAATAGTGCTCCATCACTGGTGTCAGTGGGAGGAATAGTGCTCCATCACTGGTGTCAATGGGAGGAATAGTGCCCCATCATTGGTGTCACTGGGAGGAATAGTGCCCCATCAGTGGTGTCAGTGGGAGGAATAGTGCCCCATCATTGGTGTCAGTGGGAGGAATAGTGCCCCATCATTGGTGTCAGTGGGAGGAATAGTGCCCCATCATTGGTGTCAATGGGTGAAATAGTGCCCCATCATTGGTGTCAGTGGGAGGAATAGTGCCCCATCAGTGGTGTCAGTGGGAGAAATAGTGCCCCATCATTGGTGTCAGTGGGAGGAATAGTGCCCCATCAGTGGTGTCAGTGGGAGGAATAGTGCCCCATCAGTGGTGTCAGTGGGTGAAATAGTGCCCCATCATTGGTATCAGTGGGAGGAATAGTGCCCCATCATTGGTGTCAGTGGGAGGAATAGTGCCCCATCATTGCTGTCAGTGGGAGGAATAGTGCCCCATCATTGGTGTCAGTGGGAGGAATAGTGCCCCATCATTGGTATCAGTGGGAGGAATAGTGCCCCATCATTGGTGTCAGTGGGGGGAATAGTGCCCCATCAGTGGTGTCAGTGGGAGGAATAGTGCCCCATCAGTGGTGTCAGTGGGTGAAATAGTGCCCCATCATTGGTGTCAGTGGGAGGAATAGTGCCCCATCTGTGGTGTCAGTGGGTGAAATAGTGCTGATGTTGTTGATGTCAGTAACAGGAATTATACTCCATTGTTGGTGTCAGTGGGAGGAATAGTGTCTTGTACCAGTGGGAGGAAAGGTGACCCAAGGGCCTGATACCTGATAAAGGCAAGCAAAGGGCCGCATCTGGCCCCCGGGCCGCAGTTTGGAGACCACTGTACTAGAACATCAAATAATAAAGGTAATGATGAGCAGCAGCTTCACTGCATAAATCTCACCCTGGCCATACAAGACACAATCAGACTGTACAATCTCTTTCAGGCTGATGGGCAATTTGGTAGCAGAGATTAATCGCTGCTCCAGACCACTAATGCCACGGATATTATCGCTAGAGTCACTGTCAATGGTGTTGCAGCAATGAACCGTACTCTGCTAAAGACTGATCAATGACCGTGAAGGGGGTCATGTTGGGCAGCAGTGTTCCCGCTGAGTGTGATGGGGTATCATTGTGTACAACTCCCTCCAGCCTCTGTGTTCGATTAAACTAGAATTCCACCTAAAGCCAAACTAGTCTTGAATATCTTCCCTCCACTCTCTGTCTTTTTTTACACAGGTTAGTTTAAATGTGTCAGAGGTACTTACCTATTTTCGGCCTGCTCCTGTCTGGTCACGTGATCCTCTGTCTGCCAGTGGCAGTAGCAGGGGAATGAAGAGAGTGCCCAGCTATAGCTGGGAGCAGTGATGTCACCCATAGGCTCCCATTTCCCAGCCATTGTGTCCGGTTCTCCGCTCCCCTGTAGCTGCTGCTGCCTGACACGGGATCAAGTGACAAGACTGGAATGGGCTGAATAAAGGTAAGTATATACATCTTTTTTACAGAAAATAGTATAGCCACGACTGCTGTTAGAAACAATGTGGCCCCGTACAGCGAACCTGACACCCCCCCCCCCCCAAAAAAAATAACACTGCCTACTATGCGTCAGTTATAAATGAATACAT
The DNA here is from genome assembly GCF_062004578.1 of Staurois parvus. Lineage (NCBI taxonomy): Eukaryota > Metazoa > Chordata > Amphibia > Anura > Ranidae > Staurois > Staurois parvus. The sequence continues at coordinate 289,202 of NW_028318055.1, read as the reverse complement.
TGAGTGATCGGTAATGATCACTCATTGTGTTCATTCAGGACAGGAAGGGACTGGTAAATGTGACATACTTACTGGACCCATCCCCCGCTCTCCTTCCTGAAGGATCCTATTGTGTGCTTGCAGCTGCCAGTGGGAAAGAGAGGGAAGCCAGCAGCATAGTAGGGGTGGGGGGCACACAGGGGGGCCTGGGCAGCAAGGAGAAATGTATGGTGCACAGGGAGGGTGATGGGTGCAGGGGGGCGGGGGCCATTACTAGAACCAATCCCCTGTACGGCTCTCTCTGCAGCAGCTGAAAGCCAGCGGGAGGGAGAAAAGAAGCCGGCTTTCAGCTGCTGCAAAGAGAGCCATACAGCGGATCGGTTCCAGGAAATGTTCCCCCCCCCCCACACTTTGATGATCCCCCTCCCTACCCACATCTGATTCACCCAGCTGCTTGGACCCCCCTGCTGGCCTGGGCCCTGTGCAGGAGGACCGGTGGTACCCCCTTATCCACAGCCCAGAGTGTAGGTGTTAGAAGGGGGAAGAAAACATTTTTAAGGCTAGTTATGCTTTAGCTGGAATTCTACTTTGAGGGGGGCGGTCAAGTAGGCAGTAAAACTGCAGCTCAAGAGCCTATATTAGCCCTATCAGCGATAGCCGATAAAAAAACATTTGGCACCTATGTGATACACTGCTGATCGCTGAGTAACAATTTAAAGATGTAGGAGTTTCTGACTCCATAGAAAAGCATTGTGCGTTTCATAGCAAGAAATTTCTATAAGAAACTGGGGTGGGGCAGAGAGAGTTCATCTGAAAAATATATAATCATCCATCTGATATCAGCCTGAGATTTGGGGCTTCCTTTGCAGTCTTAGAAGATATATGGACTGTACAATGTTCAGATCTAAGAGCAGCAGAGTTGGAGTGCAATATGTGAACAAGGCAATCATCCAAGACAATTGTTACATGTTGCTACTACTGATGAGTTTAATTACAGTAATGACAGATACGGATATATTCTATAATGGGCTTTATGGATGTAAAAGAAAAAAAAGTGCCGACAACAAAAATTATTGATTTCATGATTTAACCAAGCTATAAATGATGCATTACAAAATATTGTTTGTTTATAGACCCCACATATGCTGCACTGTGGATGTAGCATCTTCGTGTTTTGCACTTTACATATTGCACATTCACCCTATCATCAAGGAGCTTACAATCTAAGGTTTCCACTTGAACGCATACTGGGGCCAATTTAGACAAGAGACAATTAAAGGGATTGCAAAGCTTTACTTTTTTTTAATCAAAATAATAAGCATGGTATTCTTACCTGCTCTGTGCAATGCTTTTGCACAGAGTGGCCCCCGAAGCTCCTCTTCTGAGGTCCCCTGTTGGCACTCTCTCTGTATTTGCCCCCATAGCAAGCCGGAAGCAGCTTGCTGTGGGGGTACTTGTGCGGGCTCACTCCGCCCTGCCCCCACTCCCTTCTCACAGGATTTGATTTATAGCAACAGGAGCCAATGGCTCCTGTTGCTGTCTCTGAGCCTGTGAGGAGAGAGAGAGCAGCAATGCTGCTCTTGTGCATAGCACAAGGGGGGTGAGTGGAGCTGAACATGGAAGATTTTTTTTTACCGTAAAGTAGAACTAAAGGCAAAACTTTTTTTTCATTTTGGATAGAATAAGAAAGAGTTATAACCCCTTGTAAGTTACATTGTTACAGATGGATCACTGGGGAACACAAGAACAAAGAAATGCTTCCTTCTGCCTGCAAGAAACTGATGACATCCTCTCAGCTCAAGCAAAGTCACTGGACTGGAGCCCAAGGATTGTGTTTGAATGATATAAAGTACAGCTTTTACGAAAAATAATTCTGCTGTCGTATATTATAACATGTCAGTAATGTATTTATTATTCATGAAAGGTCCGCTATGAATCCCAACTCCAGGTTGGCCACCAATCTTATCTATGTGTATATGTATCATTTTTCTGGGGTCCTTTGTCCAGTTACTCGACTTCACAAGTCCACTTCTTCCTCCAGCAGTGGACGGCTCTGAATTATGCAGAGAACGGCACCATGTAAGGGGTAGGGTTGCCACCTCATCCCTTTAAAACCGAACACATAAATTACACAGGTTCTGTGACTGCTTAACCCCTTCCCGCTAACGTCATACAAATATGTGGCCTCACAGAACTGGGCTTTTTTCCGGGGGGGGCACATATTTGTGTATCTGTCTTTGTGCAAGTAGCACGCTGCACGGCGCACTCCCAGCACAAAGACTGCGGTGTCACTGAAAGCCCTGCGTCCCGTTCTAACGATCGGGACCTGGGACTCCCAATTCCGGGTCACATGATCACCTCTGATTGGCTATCACAGTGATCAGTCATTGTGAAGTCCGCCCCCCTTGTTTTTTTTTCTCTCTGAATGGAGGCGATACATTGTATCTCTCTATTTCCTTGCAGAGAAAGAGAAAAAAAAACTGTTTGTAAGAAAAAAAAAAGATAATTATCTACAAAATAAAGAAAAAATACCTAGAAGGTTTGATCTAGTTCAGTTCCAGGGTTAGTGTTTGGGTCAAGGGTCAGGATTTTAATTTTTTTTTCTAATTGGTATCAGTGTCAGTTAGTGTCAGTGTGTTTTAGGTAAACAATAAATGCGCACTATAGTTTCTGGGCTGTAGCACAGGTACAAACAAATAACATACACATATATGGTACCGCTGAGATCGTCAAGAGCTGGAAAATGTATTTTGGGTTGTTCTTTGGTGGTAGGTTATGGTAGTAATAAGAAACACACAGCTACATTTAAAACAATGATTTTTTTTACTATTTTGGGCCATGTTTCATTTGATAATAAAAAAGAAAAAAAATCAGGAGCTCTCCATTACCATTTGCCACCAAATGAAAGCCCAATTTGTCCCGAAAAAAACGCGGTATAATCCACCTGGCTGTACAAAGTCATTGTGATGATATGTACGGTTTTACTAACACATGTCAAAGTTGTGAAATTTGACTTACGCTTTAAGATTTGTTTTCCCCTTAGGCGTGAAGGGGTTAAGGTGGTAATTAAATTCACTCAGTGCCTTATCTACATAAAATGAGCCTCACAACCTGTGTAAATAATATGTGTTTGCTTTTAAAGGGATGAGGTGGTAACCCTAGTAAGGGGTCATTGCTGTGGCCTTTTCTGGCTGTACACCACCCAGATCAGCCTATTTCTGCAACAGGTAACACAATGCTCTGACTGCTGCAGACTATTCCTCCAGTCACAAGTCAACCTAGGTACTGACATACAGTTACCAGGCCGGAGGAAGTATCAATGGACTACAAGTGCGGTGATGTCACCGAATTTGTGCCCCATTGGAATCTATGAGCCTCTCTGTTACAGAGAAAGATAGGACTTGTAGTTTGTTTATTCACAAATCTCTATGAATGAATGAGTGGCTGTGCAGGAACAGCTGCACCAAAATCAAATTTGACAGGAGCCAGCAAGGAGCAGAACCCAGCAATTCTGTAAGTTGGGGGGTGGCAGTTTGGAGATAAGGGCTGCAGACTCCGACCAGATTTCAAGTTACACCCAGGTTTAAAGATTGGATATAAAAACTGACTTAGCTTTTAGAGCTGAACTCTGGGGGAAGCCAAAAAAGCCCCTTGTAGTGGGGCTGTTCGTGAAATGCAAGTGTTAAATGCTTGTTTAGTTTGAGGGGACTGCAAAAAAACATTTCACCTATCTGATCCTTCACTCCCATAGCCTCATCTGGGTTGTAAGAGGAGTCCCCACAGCCTCTTCTCGCCTGTACTTCAATGGTCAGATACTCTCTGATGTCATCAAGACCAACACAGAACCCACAGCCAACATTGGACAAGTAAAGACCAGAAGACAGTCCACTGCCGGAGAATAGTGGAGTAGAAGAGAATGCCGACTGCGCAGGGGAGCAGAGCGTCAGATATGTAAAGGTGCTTTTCCCTTTCCTAGAACTAAACATGCATTTAACCCTTGAAGTACGGGGGCAGCCCCACTGCAAGGGCAAATGTTTGTTCTTCCTGGAGATGGGGTTTAAATAACTTAGATTTTTGTTTACAAATGAGAACACATCTTCAGGGCCAGTTCACACCAAAATCACAGAGGAACGTAGTCTGCATTCCTGTGCGTTCACCATTTGAGTGGACTTCAAACTGCATTGGATGGACAAAAAGTTATGCGTTTTGAACAACGTACTAAACCAAATCACATGAGACTGCGGTACCATGTGATCTGTTGCATGTAAACACACTTCATTCAGGTGTGGACAGGCCCTCATACCATATATTTCACAAATGATAATATTGCTCTGTAAGGAAGTCACCATAAATACAAATATACATTGCTAACAAAACATGAAAGCCAAAGAAAACAAATAAGATGTTCATACTAAACAACTTACCAGTTCTCTAAAATGGTCATGCACACCACCTCCCTGACCCCAGGGTTGCTGGCTTTGTCCATGCTACAGTTGTGTAGGTTCCAGGTTGCCAACCTGAGCACAGGTTTGCCCTCCCTCACACCTCCAAAGACTTCTACAGAGGGACGGGTAGAGATGAGTTGAGTAGGTCCTCCAGGAGGAAAATCAAGGTCCTCACTCTGTAGGCTTAATGAGGTGGGGCTTGGATGTGGTTTGGCCATGAAATGTAAGCCACCATTGGTATGGGTGGATGGTGGCCGAGATCTTTGTACATAGACCTGGTGCCTGACCTTGTCCAGGAAAGAAGAGCTAATGGAATCCACCTTAAGAAGGTCCTCAATGCTCTTCAAGGGGCCATGCTGAGTGCGGTAGAGGATGATGTCTTGGGCCATCTCCTCGGTTAGACCTCTAAGGTTCATCAGTTGGGTAGCACTGGCAGTATTGATGTTGACCCTGGTGGCAGACAGATGTTGGCTATGGTACCCATGGTCCAAGTCCTTTCGTAAAGAGTTGGGTGAGTGTTGGGCTGAGCCACTTTTACTATTCACACAGATCTCAAACTTAACCTGCTCTAGTTTGGCAGCCCCCACCCCACTCACCAGAGCCAAGTCCTCCACCTTCTTGAAGCCCCCGATATATTCCCTATACTCCACTATATTCTGAGCCACCTGTCTGGTCACCCCAGGTAGGGTCATCAGCTCCTCCTCAGTGGCAGTATTGATGTTCAGTCTCTCTTGGCTCACCAGGATGTTGCTGAAGTTACACGCTGCACTGAACTTGCGGTTCTTCTGGCACAGATCTGATGGGTCCTTAGGAATGGACCGATGACAGCCCAGATTACCCCCCATGGTGCACCACTAGGACTGATCAATCGCAACGTATATGGACTCTACAGGCAGGGAGCACAATGGAGATCCAGTCTGCAGCAGTGTTCATGCAGGGCTGACATAATCCAGGTACCCATGGGCAGACAACATGCTAAATGCTCAGATCACACAGATACTAGGTGTCCCCAGGAGATCATGGAGGTCCTGGAAGTGGCAGAGCCTGATGTAGACAGACCCCCTAGGTGACATCCCTGGCTTCTCTGCAGTTTGTCCCAGGCTGTTTCCTCCACTGACTCTCTCTGCTACAGGACTCCTAATGCTGGACACTCCTCCCAGAGCTAGAACCTCCTCACTGTTCACACCAGCGTCCTCAGCCTCCCTCTAGATGTGCCAGTCCTCACTTCCCCTCTCATCGCTAGCTGCTCTGGGGATTTGCTCTGTCATTCCTGCATGGAGTTTGCATGTTTTCCTTGTGCTGCATGGCTTTATTTCTCACACTCCAAAGACATGCTTCAAGAATTCTTGGCTCCTCTTTTTTTTAGACAGATAAAGCTTTATATTGGTGGTATTTATTCACCGCTGGGATTTTTGTTTCTTTTTGCTATGTAAATGAAAAAGTACAAAAATTTTGAAAAAAAGTGTTTTTCTTATACAATTTTGCAAATAAATAATATTTCATCATAAATTTTTAAATTTTATTTTTTTTTAATTATTTATGTTTTTTTTTTTTTTTACATACTGTCACCCTAGCAGTACAGTGTCACCATGGTGACACTGTACTACTTGTGGGGGGTGATGAAGATTTTTTTTTTACAGTGATTGCTTTTACACCCATATAGGATATAAAAGCAATCATTTCTCTTTCTCTCTGTCTGCATTCTTGCAGCCATTGAGAAGTACTGAGTGAGCTGTGATTGGTCACAGCTTGTCACATGGTACGAGGCTGTTGTGAATAGCCCTGTACCATGTGATCTCTGTGATCATTCACAGATTTCACACGTAGTAAGCAATGATGTCACAAGTGACATCTTGCCTACTACTTTGCATGTGATCACTTGGCCAATCAGTGATCACATGATCGGGACCTCGTACAGAGGTCCCGTCCGACGATCGGTGTTTCGCTGTGTCTAGAGGACACCGCGGGCACCAGATCGCGGTGCTGCACGCTCCCAGGGAGCGCACACAGCTAGAAATGGCGGGTGCCATTTATGAACGGCAACCCTCCCCTGGAGTGCCACCGTCCTGCCATTTATAAACAGCAGGCGGATGGCAAGTGGTTAAGAGATATTCACTGTTTTTGACAGTCGCGTATATGCTCTGAAGGGACAGCCAGGGCCGTGGATAAGGGGGTAGCACCAGTCCTCCTGTACGGGGCCCAGGCCAGCATGGGGCGCTGGCAGATGGGTGAATTGGATGTGGGCAGAGATCGTGATCGGCATGGCTGGGAGAGCAATTACTGGAACAGATCCCCTGTATGCTCTCCCTGCAGCAGCTGAAAGCCAGCTTCTCCCCCCTCCCCCCACTGACTTTCAGCTGAAGCAGAGATAGTCAGACAGGGATCAGTCCCAGTAATTGCCCTTCCTACTGCAGACATAACCCTCCCTGTTCTCCATACATTTCCCCTACTGCCTAGGCCCCCTATGTGCCCCCACCCCCACAGTACTGCCACCTTTCCTCCTCTCTTTCCCATCGGCAACTGCAAGCACACAATAGGATCAATCAGAGTGGGGGAAGGGTCTAGTAAATATGTCACATTTACCAACCCCGTCCTTTCCTGAATGAACACAATTAGTGATCAGTACCGATCACACACTGTGTTCAATCATATCTGTGTTTTGTTTGATTTTTTTGTTTTGTTTTATTTTTTTTTGGGGGGGGCTTTCAGGTTGGCTGTATAGGGCTTCGTGGTTTCTAACAGCAGCCCTGGGTACAGCATACCCGTGCCATTCCTTCAGAGCACTGTGCCGTGTCCTGAGACTCCCATGCTCATGCACAGGAGTGATGTCAGACTGCTGGAGCTCACGAACTTTGAGCATGGGTTCACACTTCTGCCGTGCAGCATATCGCATGATATGCGCACTGGAACCGTACCGCATTCCTGTGCAAATCACATGCGAATTCTGTGCGGTGCAGGACCCTTTTTTTTGGTCTGCACTAGAATCGGATCGCTTGGGTATTCACACCCATGTGATCCGATACTGCACATCACACCGCGTTTTGTGAACCGATTTCAGGGTGTTGTTAACTTAACATACATACCCGCAGCAGTTCGCATGAACGGGGTGTGATTATGATGCGGTGCTGAATTCGCACAGAAATCGGTGTGAACCCGGGCTGAAGGAAGACTGGTGAAGATGAAAGCCCTGTCAGTGGTGACAGCATGCCGCTGGGGGGCTTCATTTTAAAGTAAGGCCTTCATAATGTGCTACTATATGACGTATTCTACTAGTATATGACGTATTCTACTAGTATATGACGTATTCTGCTAGTATATGATGGATTCTACTAGTATATGATGGATTCTACTAGTATATGATGGATTCTGCTAGTATATGACGTATTCTGCTAGTATATGATGTATTCTACTAGTATATGACGTATTCTGCTAGTATATGACGTATTCTACTAGTATATGATGGATTCTACTAGTATATGACGTATTCTACTAGTATATGATGGATTCTACTAGTATATGATGGATTCTGCTAGTATATGACGTATTCTGCTAGTATATGACGTATTCTACTAGTATATGATGGATTCTACTAGTATATGACGGATTCTACTAGTATATGATGGATTCTACTAGTATATGATGGATTCTACTAGTATATGATGGATTCTGCTAGTATATGACGTATTCTACTAGTATATGACGTATTCTGCTAGTATATGACGTATTCTACTAGTATATGACGTATTCTACTAGTATATGATGGATTCTACTAGTATATGATGGATTCTGCTAGTATATGATGTATTCTACTAGTATATGACGTATTCTGCTAGTATATGACGTATTCTACTAGTATATGATGGATTCTACTAGTATATGATGGATTCTGCTAGTATATGATGTATTCTACTAGTATATGACGTATTTTGCTAGTATATGACGTATTCTGCTAGTATATGACGTATTCTGCTAGTATATGACGTATTCTGCTAGTATATGACGTATTCTACTAGTATATGACGTATTCTACTAGTATATGATGGATTCAACTAACATATGATGGATTCTACTAGTATATGATGGATTCTACTAGTATATGATGGATTCTACTAGTATATGATGGATTCTACTAGTATATGATGGATTCTACTAGTATATGACGTATTCTACTAGTATATGATGTATTCTACTAGTATATGATGGATTCTGCTAGTATATGATGGATTCTACTAGTATATGATGTATTTTGCTAGTATATGATGTATTCTACTAGTATATGATGGATTCTGCTAGTATATGATGGATTCTGCTAGTATATGACGGATTCTACTAGTATATGACGGATTCTGCTAGTATATGATGGATTCTACTAGTATATGATGGATTCTACTAGTATATGATGGATTCTACTAGTATATGACGGATTCTACTAGTATATGACGGATTCTGCTAGTATATGACGGATTCTGCTAGTATATGATGGATTCTGCTAGTATATGATGGATTCTACTAGTATATGACGGATTCTGCTAGTATATGATGGATTCTACTAGTATATGACGGATTCTGCTAGTATATGATGGATTCTATTAGCACATTGTGCCATTACCTTGCAGGGGTTTTACTTATTTCTTTTGTTATCTGAAGTTTACTACCGCATTAACCTAGCAGCATGTCTTTGGAGTGTGGGAGGAAACCAGAGTACCCGGAGGAAACCCAAGCAGGCACAGGGAGAACATGCAAATTCCATGCAGGTAGGAGAAGGTTTCAGTAATCAATGGAATAATTTATGTACAACTAGCGCTACTTTCACACTGGTCCTAGCAAAAAAGCATATGCAGTTTTGTCACGTTTTTACTGAGTTTTTTTTACAGGACATGTGACTCAAAAACGCACCGCGGCTGCATTTGTGCTGCGTTATTAATTTATTTCAATGGAGGGGGTTTGTGCATTCTTAATGTGTTTTTTTTTTTTTTTTTACCAACCTACAGCAAAAGTGTACCAAGCAGAATTTTAAAAAAACGCACTTGTTTTTGGTTTGTTTAGCAAAAAAATTAAAAACCCTGAGGTGATAAAATACCACCAAAAGAAAGCTCTATGTGTCTCAAAAAAATGATAAAAATTTCATATGAGTACAGTGTTGCATGGCCGCGCAGTTGTCATTGAATTGTCATTCAAAAAGTGACTGCGCTGAAAGCTGAAAATTGGCCTGGGCAGGAAGGGGGTAGAAGTGCCCGGTAGGCAGGAAGGGGGTAGAAGTGCCCTGTAGGCAGGAAGGGGGTAGAAGTGCCTTCCTACCTACCGGGCACTTCTACCCCCTTCCTGCCTACCGGACACTTCTACCCCCTTCCTGCCTACAGGGCACTTCTACCCCCTTCCTGCCTACAGGGCGCTTCTACCCCCTTCCTGCCTACAGGGCGCTTCTACCCCCTTCCTGCCTACAGGGCGCTTCTACCCCCTTCCTGCCTACCGGGCACTTCTACCCCCTTCCTGCCTACCGGGCACTTCTACCCCCTTCCTGCCTACAGGGCACTTCTACCCCCTTCCTGCCTACAGGGCACTTCTACCCCCTTCCTGCCTACAGGGCACTTCTACCCCCTTCCTGCCTACCGGGCACTTCTACCCCCTTCCTGCCTACCGGGCACTTCTACCCCCTTCCTGCCTACCGGACACTTCTACCCCCTTCCTGCCTACAGGACACTTCTACCCCCTTCCTGCCTACAGGACACTTCTACCCCCTTCCTGCCTACAGGACACTTCTACCCCCTTCCTGCCTACAGGACACTTCTACCCCCTTCCTGCCTACAGGACACTTCTACCCCCTTCCAATCCGGACACTTTCCCCCCCTTCCAGTCCGGACACTTTCCCCCCCTTCCAGTCCGGACACTTCCCCCCCTTCCAGTCCGGACACTTCCCCCCCTTCCAGTCCGGACACTTCCCCCCCTTCCAGTCCGGACACTTTCACCCCCTTCCTCTCTGGACGCTTCCCCCCCCTTCCAGTCCGGACACTTTCCCCCCCTTCCAGTCCGGACACTTCCCCCCCCCCTTCCAGTCCGGACACTTTCCCCCCCCCCCCTTCCAGTCCGGACACTTTCCCCCCCCCCCCTTCCAGTCCGGACACTTTCCCCCCCCCTTCCAGTCCAGACACTTTCCCCCCCCCCCTTCCAGTCCAGACACTTTCCCCCCCTTCCTGTCTGGACACCCCCCCCTTCCAGTCCGGACACTTTCCCCCCCTTCCAGTCCGGACACTTCCCCCCCTTCCAGTCCGGACACTTCCCCCCCTTCCAGTCCGGACACTTCCCCCCCTTCCAGTCCGGACACTTCCCCCCCTTCCAGTCCGGACACTTCCCCCCCTTCCAGTCCGGACACTTCCCCCCCTTCCAGTCCGGACACTTCCCCCCCTTCCAGTCCGGACACTTTCACCCCCTTCCTCTCTGGACGCTTCCCCCCCCTTCCAGTCCGGACACTTTCCCCCCCTTCCAGTCCGGACACTTCCCCCCCCCTTCCAGTCCGGACACTTTCCCCCCCCCCCCCTTCCAGTCCGGACACTTCCCCCCCCCCCCTTCCAGTCCGGACACTTCCCCCCCCCCCTTCCAGTCCGGACACTTTCCCCCCCCCCTTCCAGTCCGGACACTTTCCCCCCCCCCCCTTCCAGTCCGGACACTTTCCCCCCCCCCCTTCCAGTCCGGACACTTTCCCCCCCCCCCCTTCCAGTCCAGACACTTTCCCCCCCTTCCAGTCCAGACACTTTCCCCCCCTTCCAGTCCAGACACTTTCCCCCCCTTCCTGTCTGGACACTCCCCCCCCCCTTCCAGTCCGGACACTTTCCCCCCCTTCCAGTCCGGACACTTTCACCCCCTTCCAGTCCGGACACTTTCACCCCCTTCCAGTCCCGACACTTTCACCCCCTTCCAGTCCGGACACTCTCCCCCCCTTTCAGTCCGGACACTTTCCCCCCCTTCCAGTCCGGACACTTTCTTCCCTTCCAGTCCGGACACTTTCACCCCCTTCCAGTCCGGACACTTTCCCCCCCTTCCAGTCCGGACATTTTCCCCCCCTTCCAGTCCGGACACTTTCCCCCCCTTCCAGTCCAGGGCAATTTTCAGCTTTCAGTGCTATCACAATTTGAATGACAATTGCGCGGTCATGCAACACTGTACCCATGAATGTTTTAGCATTTTTTTGAGACAGCTAAAGCTTTATTTTGGTGGTATTTATTCACCGCTGGGATTTTTTTTTTTTTTGCTATATAAATGAAAATGTCAAAAAATTTAGAAAAAAAGTGTTTTTCTAATAAAATTTTACAAATAAATGATCTTTCTTCATAAATCTTGGCCAAAATGTATTCATCTATCTTTTTAGTAAAAAAAAAAAAAAAAAAACCCAAATTAGTTTATAACCAAAAAATATAATTTTTCAAAAAATTTTTTTTACAGCCATGAAGGCTATAAAATCAATAATTTCTCCTTCTCTCTGGCTGCAGCCATTGAGAAATACTGTGTGAGCTGTGATTGGTCACAGCTTGTCACATGGTACAAGGCTGCTGGGAATAGCCCTGTACCATGTGATCTCTGTGATCATTCACAGATATCACAAGTAGTAAACAATGATGTCAGGAAGTGACATCTTGTTTACCACTATTCATGTGATCACCGATTGGCCAATCAGTGATCACATGATCGGAATCTCACACAGCGGTCCCGTACAGTGATCTGTGTGCCGATCGCGGTGCCGCACGCTCCCAGGGAGCGCGCACAGGCAATGAATGCGGGGGGGGGACGTTTATGGACATGGGGCAGACAGGAAGAGGTTAAGCAGTTATAGAAGCATTTTCTTTTGGAAAAGAAAGGTTTAAACCATATGCATAGAAGCTAAGCGTTGTGTTCTATCGCACGTTTGTGTCATTTGTCTGTGTTGTATTGAACTGCATCAGGTTATTATTGTTCTGTAGTATGCTGACATCTAGTGGAGGCTTCCAGCCATTACAGCTTGTTGACTATGTGATTTTGGTTCCTCATTCTGTACTTCCCTCATCTTTAGTGCTAGTTAGCTCAGTCCTAGCCCTTGCCCAGAGTTCAATTTAACTGCTTCCCGACCACCCTATAGCAGAAGCACTGCTAAAGGGTAGCAGGGCTGCACAAAATCACATATATATACATGATTTTGTATTTGCAGGTAGGGGGTGTGTGTGCGCGCCGCCCTACCCACGCCGCCACTGGCGGCTACAGCTGTTGATGACTGGGTCCCGGCCACAGATTCCCCGCCGACATCCACTGATCGCTGAGGAACACTGACAGTGGAGAGGTCTGTGTGTAAACAATACAGATCTCTCCCATCAGCACCAGCACGCTGCTTTGTATTGCTCTGCATAGCAGAGCAATACAAAGCAGTGTGCTTACACAGTAAAGCACACACAGACAACATAGTAAAACAACACACAGTTAACCCCTTCCTGCCCAGTGTCATGAGCACAGTGTCAGTGCTTTTTATTAGCACTGATCACTGTATGAGTGTCAGTGGGGATGTCAGTGGCAGTTAGTTCCCCCCCCCAGTGTCAGAATGCCCGCCGCAGTTGCTGATTGCCACCATTACTAGTATAAAATCCAGTATACAGTGTATATATACCGCCATTTGTAGACGCTATAACTTTCACATAAGCCATTAATTTACATGTCTTGTGATATTTTGTTTAGCAAAGACACCTAAATTTATGGTGAAATTGATTTTTAAAATTTTTTTACTGGATGTGTTTTATAACAAAAATTTAAAAAATAGGTTATTTTTTTTCAAAATTGTCGGTCTTTTTTTGTTTATAGCGTAAAATATAAAAACCGCAGAGGCGATCAAATACCACCGAAAGAAAGCTCCATTTGTGGGGAAAAAAGGACGTAAATTTCATTTTTGTACATCTTTGCATGACTGCGCAATTGTCAGTTAAAGTATCGCAAAAAATGGCCTGGTCAGGAAGGGGGGTAAATCCTCTGGAGGGCGATACTTTTTGTAGTTTCTGTTTATATTTTTACATATCAAATGTAAAGGAACAACTGAGAGGATTAGCAACATTCGGTTTCAAAAACATAGACAATCTCTTCAAAAAAGATGAACATTTGGGAGCTTTATATGTGAACTGCTGGATGGGCTGATACATGACAAACTAGTGATGAGTCCATGTGCAGCCAGTGTCTGCGGGGAGCAGTAGGGAGCGTTCACATGTAAAGGGATGCTGGTGATGCCTTCTTTCTTCTAACAAGCTCTCTCCTCTTCCTTCCGTCTTTTGGTGCTATGCTCATGTTCTTCTCCTCTTTTCCTCCTCACTTCTTCCTTTTTCATTGCGCTGGTCTTTCTTTTGTCACAAATGTAGCTGGCCTGAGCCAATGGCCTGTGTTACCCATACGATGCCTGCCAACCAAGTCTAGATATCATCCGTACAAATGCGTTGCTGATCTCACTGCCCTCTATGTCTCTACAAATGATCTATGAAGTAGATGAGCAAGTCAGGAAAAAGCGACTATTTTCTTGCTATGTTTGAACGCCAATAACGTGAACGCTTCCATTTCCGCACTATGAACATCACGCGCTCTGTGCGCTCATCGCTTTTACACTAATCATTTACTATCTTTACTAGGATTTCCCCTCCTCCTTGTCAGCGCGCAGCGTCACGCTCCCCCCTGCCGCAGCCTCTGATGACTTGCAATGCACCAGTTGCAGCCAGGCAGACCGAGTTACAACCACGCCAGTCCCTTCAGTCTCCTTGAGTGTGAAACCTCAGGGTAATGGTCAGGGGCAGACTGACAACTCATGGGGCCCCCGGGCAATAGGGGATCATGGGGCCCCTGTGTCCTTGCCCAAACTCAAAAAAGCCTATGAAAAAGGTACCAGGGGCATCTCATGGGGCCCCCTACTGATCCCGGGCCCTCGGGCAGTGCCCGAGTTTCCAAATGGTCAGTCCGCCTCTGGTGATGGTATTTTGTCTGGAGGTTTTGGCTTCATTAGTTATTCTAAGTGTGTTATTTGTTGTTAGAAACAAGAGTAGAGGAAACTCTGATTTTCCCAAGTGGTGAGTTGAACCCGTCATGGGCCTCGCCATGGTTATTTGTTTTGTCTGATAAATGTACATTTGCTGTAAAAAGTAAGAACTCCGCATGTAAAGAATGCTTTTGCAATAAACTGCTTAAAAAAATGTCAGCATATATAGAATTACTACGGTACAATGAGTACAAATATGATATACGACTTCAGGCATGGTACAGCATGAGCAGGGGCGGACTGACAACTCATGGGGCCCCCCGGGCAATAGGGGATCATGGGGCCCCTGTGTCCTTGCCCAAACTCACAAAAGGCTATGAAAAAGGTACCAGGGGCATCTCATGGGGCCCCCTACTGACCCCGGGCCCTCGGGCAGTGCCCGAGTTTCCAAATAGTCAGTCTGCCCTGAGCATGAGTATTTTCCTACACTGTTAAAGTGGTTCTAAAGGCTTTTTTTTTTTTTTATTTAAATTAATAAACACATCATATTTGGGGCAGCACAGTGGCTTAGTGGTTAGCACGTCTGCCTTGCAGTAAATGGGTCATGGGTTCGATTCCCGACCATGGTGCCCCCTGCATGGAGTTTGCATGTTTTCCCTGTGCTTGCGTGGGTTTCCTCCGGGTGCTCCGGTTTCCTCCCACACTCCAAAAGACATGCTGGTAGGTTAACTGGATCCTGTCTAATTTGTCCCTAGTATGTGTATGTATGAATGTAAGTTAGGGATCTTAGATTGTACGCCCCTTGAGGGTTAGGGACTGATGTGAATGTTCAATATATATGTGAAAAGCGCTGCGTACATTGACAGCGCTATATAAGTACCTGAAATAAATAAATATTTTATCCACTCCGTGCAATGGTTTTGCACAGAGCAGCCCCGATGCTCCACCTGCGCCTCTGGCCTCTCCCCTTTGCTGAGTGCTGCTTGCGATGGGGGCACCCGTGCAAGCTCGATCCCAAGTTGCCTCTGTATGTCTATGGGACACACAGAACTTGGCTCAGTCCTGACCCCTGCTCCCTCCTCATTGGCTGTGATAGCCAATGGCTCCTGCTGCTGTGTCTAGGCAATGAGGAGAAATAGTCCCAGGAGATCTGCTGCTCTTGTGCACATTGCTTAATCAGGATTCAGCTCAGGTAAGTATTGGGAGGGCTGAGGGGGAGCTGCACACTGAAGGGTTTTTTTTACCTTCCTGCATAGAATGCATGAAGATAAAAAAACCTTTAGCCTTTAGAGCCACTTGAACCGCCTCCCGCCCGCCATATAGTAATATAACGGACGCAAGGTGGTTCTCTCGTTCTGGGAGGATGTCATATGACGTCCTCCCATTCTCACCGCGCATGCGTGGACACAGCGGATCACGGAAAGAGCTGAAGATGGCGGCTCGGTCATGTGATCAGCTGTGTCCAATCACAGCTGATCACATGTAAACAGGGAAATGCTGGTTATCGGCATTTCTCTCCTCTCAAGCTGTCACGCTGACAGGAGAGGAGAGCCGGTAATCGGCTTTCCGCGGAGGGGACATGTACACTGATCATCAGGACACTGATGATCAGTGTGCCCTGATGATCAGTGTAGCCCCAGCAGCGCCACCTGTCAGTGTCCATCAGTGCCTCATGCCAGTGCCCATCAGTGCCACATCAATGCCACATATCAGTGCCCATCTTAGCTGCCTTTCAATGTCACCCATCAGTGCCAACTGTCAGTGCCGCCTATCAGTGCCAGTCAGTGCCGCCTATCATTGCCATATATCAGTGCCATGTATCAGTGCTGCCTTTCAGTGCCCATCAGTGATGCCTGTCAATGCCCATCCGGGCAACCTACCAGTGCCTCCTCATCAGTGCCCATCAGTTCAGCGTATCAGTGCCCATCACTGCAGCCTCATTAGCGCACGTCAGTAAAGGAGAAAAATCACTTATTTACTAAATTTTATAAAAAAAACTAAGAAAAAACTTTTTTTTTCACAATTTTCAGTGGTTTTTGGTTTAAGAAAAATTAAAAATCCCAGAGGTGATTAAATACCACCAAAATAAAGCTCTATCTGTCACAAAAAAAATGATAAAAATTTCATATGGGTACAGTGTTGCATGACCGCGCAATTGTCATTCAAAGTGTCACAGCGCTGAAAGCTGGAAATTGGCCTGGGCAGGAAGGGGGTATAAGTGCCCTGTAGGCAGGAAGGGGGTAGAAGTGCCCTGTAGGCAGGAAGGGGGTAGAAATGCCCTGTTGGCAGGAAGGGGGTAGAAGTGCCCTGTAGGCAGGAAGGGGGTAGAGGTGTCCTGTGGGCAGGAAGGGGGTAGAAGTGTCCTGTGGGCAGGAAGGGGGTAGAAGTGTCCGGTGGGCAGGAAGGGGGTAGAAGTGCCCGGTAGGCAGGAAGGGGATAGAAGTGGTCTGTAGTCAGGAAGGGGGTAGAAGTGGTCTGTAGTCAGGAAGGGGGTAGAAGTGTCCTGTAGGCAGGAAGGGGGTAGAAGTGCCCGGTAGGCAGGAAGGAGGTAGAAGTGCCCTGTAGGCAGGAAGGGGGTAGAAGTGTCCTGTAGGCAGGAAGGGGGTAGAAGTGTCCTGTAGGCAGGAAGGGGGTAGAAGTGTCCTGTAGGCAGGAAGGGGGTAGAAGTGCCCTGTAGGCAGGAAGGGGGTAGAAGTGCCCTGTAGGCAGGAAGGGGGTAGAAGTGTCCTGTAGGCAGGAAGGGGGTAGAAGTGTCCTGTAGGCGAGGGGTTGAAGTAGTGTAGCACCCTCTTCTAGTTAGGTTGTTAGATACATTTACCTTCTGGCTCCATTGTGGTGAAAGGAGCAGTGATTGTGTAAATTTGTTCTGGGTTTCCTGAGCTGAGAGTTTGATTACTCCCACCTACCTCTGAAAGAAGTTTACAAAGCATAGGGCTGGGAGATTCAATTATAATGATCAGTTGAATATTTATCATGCCCAAGCCAGTCCCTGGAATGAGGCATTCACAAGGTGGTTAGGGCGATGATAAATCACGCAGCACAGTGGCTAAATGGTTAGCACTTCCACCTGGCAGTACCAGCGTCGTTTTTTCAAATCCCACCCATGGCACCACCTGCCTGGAGTTTGCATGTTCTCCCTGTGCTTGCATGGGTTTCCTCCCACACTCCAAAGACATGCTGGTAGGTGAATTGTCTCCTGTCTAATTTGGCCCTAGTATGTGTATGTATGAATGTGAGTTAGGGACCTTAGATTGTACGCCCCTTGAGGGTTAGGGACTGATGTGAATGTACAATATATATGTAAGTGCTGCATAAATTGATGGCGCTATATAAGTAGTTGAAATAAATAAATAAATTGCAGGAGACCTGAGCAGATTGTTTGCTCCCTCAAAGGAGTGTTCCAGTTTTCCTGGGGGCTGCTGTCCCTGGGAAATAGTGAGAGAGACAAGAATCTGCAGTCTGGGCCCCAGCGGCTGCTGGGCTAAGGACCTAGGAAAGATAGTCCAAGGGTTACATTTTCTGGAGGCCACTGTACTGATGTCCTTGGTCTGGAGAAGTATCTACCTTCGGATGGTGGGTGGCAGACCCTGGGACACTGTGAGCAAACACCTTGTTGGGGACTGATAGCTGTGTGAGGTCTATAAGGGAACAGAAGTAGCATGATGGACCGCTGCTGTAGGGTCCTATATGTGTGGCCATTCCCTGCCACCTCAAAAAAAGCAAAATTAGAGAGAAGTATTTCATCGTACTGTTATTAGTGATTGTGCCAGAGTATCCTGAGACCTAAACCCCTCTCCTGTTAAAGTTATTCAGCAATAAATCCTGAAACACGTCATCTAAACCACGGGTGTCAAACTGGCCGCCCTCCAGCTGCTGCCAAACTACACGTCCCATGAGGCATTGCAAGACTGACAGTTACCAGCATGACTCCCAAAGGCAGAGGCATGATGGGACCTGTAGTTTGGCAGCAGCTGGAGGGCCGCCAGTTTGACACCCCTGCTCTAAACTGAGCCTGAATTGTCGGTGTGCATAAGACTGAACTTGTGTGATTGGCAGCCGCAATTTGGGGGAACCTGAGTATATTCTGAGGGGCTTCTTTAAGGGTGAACACTACAGTAGAAATAAAGGCAAAATTGATTTTTTTTTTTTTTTTTATAGAATAGCAGAATGTAAGTTTTTCGTTTTACAATCTGTGTCCCATTTGGGGAGATTTGCCTTTACTTCCTGTTCCATAGCCAAAACAGGAAGTGGGAAGAAATCCCTCCAAAGTAAATGAAATCCCAGGCTGTCTCCAGAGTCAACAGAACTAATCTCCACATTGAAAGATTTCCTCTGTGTTCCAGTTATTATTATTATACAGGATTTATGGCGCCAACAGTTTGCTCAGCGCTTTACTATACAATGGGAGACAATACAGTTCAATACAAGAGGGATAGGAGGGCCTGATCCTTGGTGACAACTCAAAATTCGGGATTTTCTTTCACATTCACTCTCGGAGATAATGGTACACGTGACAAATAGAGAGGCTGAATCTCCTTAACCCCTTGACGCCGACGTAACACAAATATGCGGCCTCACGGACCTGGGCTTTTTTCCGCGGGGCCGCATATTTGCGTACCTGTCTTTGTGTTGGGAGCGCGCCCCTCAGCGCGCTCCCAGCACCGAGACCGCGGTGTCACTGAGAGCACCGGGTCCCGTTCTAACGATCGGGACCCGGGACTCCCGGTCCCGGGTCACATGATCGCTGTGATAGCCTCTGATTGGCTATCACAGTGATCAGTCACTGTGCAGCCCGGCCCCCTTGTTTTTTTTCTCTCTCTCTCTATGAATGGAGAAGAGAGATACATTGTATCTCTCGAACTCCTGTCAGAGAGAAGAAAAAAAAAGTTTGTAAAAAAAAATAAATAAATAAATATTAAAAAAATAAAAGAAAAAATAAAAAAAAATACCTAGATCAAGGTTTGATCTAGTTCAGTGCCAGGGTTAGTGTTTAGGTCAGGGTCAAGGTCAAAGGTCAGGGTCAAAGGTCAAGGTCAGGATTTAAAAAAAAATTGGTATCAGTGTCAGTTAGTGTTAATGTCAGTGTCAGTTAGTGTCAGTGTGTTTTAGGTAAAAAAAAAAAAAAGACAAAAACAAAATGCGCACTATGGTTTCTGGGCTGTACTACAGGTACAAACAACAAATAACATACACATATATGGTATCGCTGCGATCGTCAAGAGCTGGGGAATTTATTTTGGGTTGCTCTTTGGTGGTAGGTTATGGTCATAACAAGAAACACATAGCTAAATAAAAAAAAAAGATTTTTTTTTACTATTTTTGGCCAGTTTTCCTTTGATAATAAAAAAAAAATCAGGAGATATCCATTACCATTTACCACCAAATGAAAGCCCAATTTGTCCTGAAAAAATCAAGGTATAATCCACCTGGATGTGCAAAGTAGTTGTGATGATATGTACGGTTTTGCTATCACATGTCAACGGTGCAGAATTGTGCGTAGGCCTTTAAATTTGTTTTACCCTTAGGCGTGAAGGGGTTAATGAAATAAAAATCTGGCCTGTTCTAATCCAACTCCATTCTATCCAAAACTAAAAGAAATGTTGTTTTAGTTATACTTTATTTCCAATCTATATGCATATACATAAAGTGAGCTCTAGGTTGTCATATTTATTATTTATTACAGGTACTTATTTAGTGCCATCAATTTACGCAGCACTTTACATATATTTTTGTTTCAAAAATACTTTATTAATATAAGAAGAAACAAAATAGCATTTAGAGCATATACAGCCATAGATCACAGTCAGAACATAGACATGACATGTTGCCTCCCGTTTCGCAGACGGGACATATTGTAAACTGTAATACAAGTCAAAATGGGGTAGAACATTACGTCAGGCATACAATGTAAACCAATGGATACGCAGAGGAAAGCGGATGAATGTATTATATGTTGTCACGTCTTGAATATCAGCAATTTTTAATGATGAGGTGATATGAAGATTAGGGCAGGGAAAGCATTGGATGCTGTGAAAGTCATGCTTTACGTATTTATAAATGATATAGTTGCAGTTCTAGGGGCGGACTAACAACTCATGGGGCCCCTGGGCAATAGGGGATCATGGGGCCCCTGTGTCCTTGCCCAAACTCAAAAAAGCCTATTAAAAAGGTACCAGGGGCATCTCATGGGGCCCCCTACTGACCCCGGGCCCTCGGGCAGTCCTGAGTTTCCAAATGGTCAGTCCGCCCCTGAGTTAGTCATATCTGTGTGGAAGTAAATGTTCTATTTGGTTGCTGAAGAATGAATGATAAGGTGGTATAACAGGTGTGAAAAAAAAGGAGATCAGAAAGAAGAACAGTAAGAAAGAGAAATGTAGGATGGGATGGTGGGGGGAATATGGGGGGAAAAAAATGATAATTTGGGGAGGGGGGGGAGTAAGGGGTTAAGTGACAGTAGAATGTGTAGGTAATACAAAGTTAAATTGTATCTCTTCCCTAAGTATTAGCCAAGCCATAAAGGTAGTAATAAGGCTTTGAATATGGTACATGCAAGATCGGTCAGTGGGGTAACCCGTGGATCACAAACCCCGTAAGGCATGTCATGATATAGACCTACAGCCCATCCTTACGTGTGATAAAAGTGTCCCCGGTGATCCGGGTATTTCCCGATACAACATTGTATTAGGACATTCAGTCAGGGGATATAGATTGATCATTTACTATTAGATGATAGGTAGAAGTGGATTGGAAATGACTCCAGCATGCCCATGTTTTCCTAAATCTCTCGGGAGCACTTTACATATATATTGTACATTCACATCAGTCCCCGCCCCCGAGGAGCGTACAATCTAAGGTCCCTAATGCCCCGTACACACTATAAGAAAATCGGATGAACATATTCGTCCGACGAGCAATCGTGCAATTTTCTGACGGTGTGTAGATCATTTTCGACAGCCGATTCCGATCTTAACGATTAAAATTTTTGTCGCTTAAGAACAGAACGAACGATTTTTGTTTAATGCGTACAGTACGAGAAGAATTGGATACGAAAGACCGCGCATAATCAGAAGCTGCTTATGGCCCGGAAGAACCTGAAGAAAATAAACACCGCGAAATATTCGTAGCATTATAGCCATTAATGTCATTAAACAGTTTTCTTCACCCAACCCCCCAAAAACATATGTCACTGCATCACAATGAATGTGTGTGTTTGCATGTTGTTGTAAAAATAAAATCTCAAATAAAAATGATATGTTTTCAACAATAACTTTATAATTCACTAGATACCATGTTACAAAAATAACCACGTTTTGTCTTTTTCCTCTGTTGCTTCTGTATGGCCAGAATTCCAAAACCCGTAATGGCAATTGCAGTATCTTCAGAACATTCGGATACGGTATCCATGACTATTCCGAAAATTCGTCACGAAAGATCCGTCGCTGAGGGAAAACAAATGCAGGGGCGGACTGACATCTCATGGGGCCCCCGGGCAATAGGGGATCATGGGGCCCCTGTGTCCTTGCCCAAACTCAAAAAAGCCTATGAAAAAAGGTACCAGGGGCATCTCATGGGGCCCCCTACTGACCTCGGGCCCTCGGGCAGTGCCCGAGTTTCCAAATAGTCAGTCCACCCCTTAACAAATGGCACCGAGAGGCGTGGCTACAGGGTCACACGTACATGACATCATTTCCACAGCTACGCTACGACGTTCGTACGCAATGCCTTTATATCGTACAATATTCTCATGTATAAAAGCACATCGCTTGGAAACTTGGAGGACGTGACAAACAACCACCAACCTGCCCCGAACATGTAGATAAAAAGAAACCGTGCAGCTTTGACCAGAGTTGAATAATGCCCTGGCTATAGGTGATGGGGATTTCCGTAACTCATGAAGCCTGACTGGACAATTGCTAGGAAACTCACAGCTGTGATTGTTCACCATCACAGGATCCAGCTTTCAAACTCTGAACTTTGAGCTACTTCGCTGGGGTACAGAAAGTACATGTGAGGGTTTGAATCAGAGAAAAAGCTCACTCCTGTGATGGTGAAGGTGAACCGTAAGAGCCAGGGGCGGACTGACAACTCATGGGGCCCCCGGGCAATAGGGGATCATGGGGCCCCTGTGTCCTTGCCCAAACTCAAAAAAGCCCATGAATAAGGAACCAGGGGCATCTCATGGGGCCCCCTACTGACCCCGGGCCCTTGGGCAGTGCCCAAGTTTCCAAATGGTCAGTCCACCCCTGGTAAGAGCTAGGAGCCTCTTAGAAGCGTTCTTAGCAACATAATAGGAGTTTTCCAGTCAAGCTTCATGAGGTACAGTTGTGTTGAAAATACTAGCAGCCAGACATCACTAACCGGATCAATCACTGTTTTTGGTGGAAATGATATCTCTACATGGCAAATAATTTCCTAGCAGGTGTAGTAGAGTCATAGAAATCCAACAGACCCAACAGTCATGACATGCATGCTGCTGATTCTGTGTCATTGAATCACTCATTGAAAGGGGCGTGTTCAATATAATAGCCGTGTGGAGTTCTATTAGTGACGTCATTCATTCTTTGAAAAACAGATGGCAATTATTGCCCTTATTTAAGGAAGGAAGGCAGCAAATGTTGGACATGCTGGTTACAGTGCATTTCTCTCTGAAATTCTGAGGAATCTGCCAATCCCTTGCCTGGCCTCCATTCAGTGTCCTCCACCCCCCTCTGCCAATCCCTCCACTGGCTTCTGATTGCGCAACGGATCAAATTCAAAATCCTAACTCTGACGTACAAAGCTGTCCACCATACTGTCCCAAATTACATCACTGACCTAATATCCAAGTACCGCCAAACACGCACACTCCGCTCCTCACAAGACCTCCTTCTCTCTAGTTCCCTGGTCTCCTCCTCCCATGCCCGCCTCCAGGACTTTTCCAGGGTGTCACCCATCCTCTGGAACTCCCTGCCCCAACCCATCAGATTATCACCTACTCTCCTCTCCTTTAGGCGCACCCTGAAAACCCACCTCTTCAGGGAAGCCTACCCCACCCCCTGCTAACTTGCCGACCTCCTCCACTCCTCCTACCACTCCATCCCCCACAGCTATCTCCTCCTGTACCACCTTCCCCTCCCTCCTAGATTGTAAGCTTCAAGGATCAGGGCCCTCAATCCCCCCATGTATTGTATTGTATTGGTATTGTTCTGTCACATGTTCTGTCCCCCTTTGTAATGTACAGCGCTGAGCGAACTATTGGCGCTTTATAAATACTGTATAATAATAATAATCTTTGTGTATCACCTGTAGCAGGGGCGGACTGACAACTCATGGGGCCCCCGGGCAATAGGGGATCATGGGGCCCCTGTGCCCTTGCCCAAACTCAAAAAAGCCTATGAAAAAGGTACCAGGGGCATCTCATGGGGCCCCCTACTGACCCCGGGCCCTCGGGCAGTGCCCGAATTTCCAAATGGTCAGTCCGCCCCTGACCTTTAGGCTAGTCGCTTCACTCGGTATACAGTATGGAAGGATTTACAACCACTTTAGGAATATAAAGAAGCACAATATTTGTCAATAAATAAAAGAAAGAAAACATTGTGATCTGAAAAGCATATGATGCTGCTAAACCCCACATTGATTATTTGTCATTGTCTAAAAAAATAATAGTTATGATATTAAATGTGATACAAGCCCACAGCACTCTGCTAGGTACAGGACAATGTTATCTGATCAAAACTTACATTTTACAGTTTTAATGTTGAACTAATATATGGAGAACTTCCTTTCTCAGCTGAAGTCTTACTAAACCTACAACAATAGAATCAGTCTGTAGATGCAGTATAGCATGATGGTTATATTCACTGTGGAACCTAAGGGGTTAATCCTCCACATTGTGTAAAAAAGGCTGTTTGATCCTGTCTTCTCCGATCCTCCCATATGGAAGAAAAATATATTTTAAATATATTTTAAAAATATTCTTCTCAAATATATTGACATATATTTGAAATGCTACAATTTTGGCCATATTCAATATATTTCAAAATATATTTCAATATATATATTTTTAAATATATTCTTCAGATTTTTTTTAACATATAAAAAAGTCATTTTAACATATATTTTTAATGCATTCCAAAAATGTAGATTTGGATTTTTAAAGACATACAGTATATTTGAAATGTATTTTTAAAAATATTTTTCATACATTTTGTAATAAAAACACATTTCAACATACAGTATATATATTGAAATATATTTTTAAATATATTGAATATAGCCGAAAATGTATCATTTCAAATATATGTCTATATATTTGGGAAGAATATTTTTTAAATATATTTCAAATATATTTTTCTTCCATGTGGGCTCCCATTTTTCTGCTGTCCCCAATCCATCTGCTGATGGCACAGAGCTCCTGGAGTCACTCTGCACATGCTCAGTTTGGTCTGTAATGGTAAAGACTTTTTTTTGGGGGGAGGGTGCATATGATCGACACAGGGCCAATAAGCACTGTTCAGACAGAGGGTCAGGGGTTATCCAGACTCATAGGACAGAATTAAAACTCCTTCTACAAGCTTTAACCGTTGCTCAGCTGGACACTGATAGAAGTCACAAGACTGCTCTAACTGCTGATGAGAAAAGGTATTTAGCAGTTTATATTTACTAAAATAATTGCACTTCTATGTTCTGTGTACTGTGGAAGATGAGATATAGTGAATGCGGGGTCCCGGGAGAGCGGATATAGTGAATGCGGGGTCTGGGGAGAGAGTATATAGTGAATGCAGGGTCCGGGGAGAGCGGATATAGTGAATGCGGGGTCCGGGGAGAGCAGATATAGTGAATGCGGGGTCCGGGGAGAGCGGATATAGTGAATGCGGGGTCCAGGGAGACCAGATATAGTGAATGCGGGGTCCGTGGAGAGCAGATATACTGAAAGCGGATATAGTGAATGCAGGGTCCGGGGAGACCAGATATAGTGAATGCGGGGTCCGGGGAGACCAGATATAGTGAATGCAGGGTCCGGGGAGAGCGGATACAGTGAATGCGGGGTCCGGGGAGACCAGATATAGTGAATGCAGGGTCCGGGGAGAGCGGATATAGTGAATGCGGGGTCCAGGGAGACCAGATATAGTGAATGCAGGGTCGGGGGAGACCGGATATAGTGAATGCGGGGTCCGGGGAGAGCGGATATAGTGAATGCGGGGTCCGGGGAGAGCGGATATAGTGAATGCGGGGTCTGGGGAGAGCGGATATAGTGAATGCGGGATCCGGGGAGACCAGATATAGTGAATGCGGGGTCTGGGGAGACCGGATATAGTGAATGCGGGGTCCGGGGAGAGCGGATATAGTGAATGCGGGGTCCGGGGAGACCAGATATAGTGAATGCGGGGTCCGGGGAGAGCGGATATAGTGAATGCGGGGTCTGGGGAGACCAGATATAGTGAATGTGGGGTCCGGGAAGAGCGGATATAGTGAATGCAGGGTCCGGGGAGAGCGGATATAGTGAATGCGGGGTCCGGGAGAGCAGATATAGTGAATGCGGGGTCCGGGGAGAGCGGATATAGTGAATGCGGGGTCCGGGGGGAGCGGATATAGTGAATGCAGGGTCCGGGGGGAGCGGATATAGTGAATGCGGGGTCTGGGGACAGCGGATATAGTGAATGCGGGGTCCCGGGTTTAGTAATACTTTAAGGTGCCCATACATGACCCTATTAATATAAAGGATCAGTAACTTCTTCATGTCATTGGCAGTCATAATGGTTTGTGTTTGGCATGGCTCCCTGAATTTAGGAAGTTTACTATGGTGACTGCCTATACTACATTGTTCTTGACACCATTTTTTTCTGTTTAGTTCAGACTTTTTCCTATGTTAGTTCCTGTTAATTTATCCCAATCATCTTGCCCCATGAGCCGTAAAGCACTTTGCAACGTTTACTAAGTGTGTCCGTTAATTTCTATTACTCAGCAGTCATGCTCCATTACCTCCTGTGTTGTTTTAGTAGATGCTGTAGACAATATCTGCACCAGTTATATGACATAATGATATGTTTGGCAGTATTCCAAATTATTCTACGAGGTTTCCATATGAATGATGATTGACTTCATATCCATCATCTCATCAAGTTAGGGAAGTCACTCTCACTTCTTTCCTCTGGCCTGCTTGTTCTCAGTGTAGCCCTCCCCATACAAAACCCACGTCTGCCGATTATATAACAGATAATGGCTCTAAAGCCACATGTAACTCAAATTCTAGGCAAGAAAAATACTGCTAATCTCTCACTCTGAAAGCTTTCCAGCAAGAAAATGACTCCAATGATAGGTCCATGTTTAGTCGTTAAAATTACAGCTAGAAAAGCAAAGGTATTCTTTTTCAGAATATAATTACTGAACATTAGATGATTTTGAATCTTTTTTATTTGCCATCATTTGGGTTTGTATGGAAATTAATGTTTTAATTGGTGGCACATACAACCTTCACATTCTAATGTTTTTGCCTCTTTTGTGCTTCTAGAACAGCAATGAGCAAACTACGGCCCGGCGGACCTTTTAATCCGGCCCGTGGAGCGTGATACTGTCAGGATGGCTGTCAGGATGTGTGTAGGCGGGGCAGCGTGACGAACGTGAGGGGAGCTAGGCTCCTCTCACAGTCCGCCCTGAAGACCGGAACGGCGCGGGAACACGGCGAGAGGAACGCGCGGAGCAAAGGTAAGTGAATTGACACAGGGGGGACTTGGCTTACTACTTGGGGGGGAATAGTACTATGGGGGATGAATTACTATAGGGGGGAAGTAATTACTATATGGGGGATGAATTACTATGGGGGATGAATTACTATATGGGGGATGAATTACTATGGGGGATGAATTACTATATGAGGGATGAATTACTATATGGGGGATTAATTACTATATGGGGGATTAATTACTATGGGGGATGGATTACTATGGGGGATGAATTACTATATGGGGGATTAATTACTATGGGGGATGAATTACTATATGGGGGATGAATTACTATGGGGGATGAATTACTATATGGGGGATGAATTACTATGGGGGATGAATTACTATATGGGGGATGAATTACTATGGGGGATGAATTACTATATGGGGGATGAATTACTATGGGGGATGAATTACTATATGGGGGATGAATTACTATGGGGGATGAATTACTATATGGGGGATGAATTACTATATGGGGGATGAATTACTATGGGGGATGAATTACTATATGGGGGATGAATTACTATATGGGGGATGAATTACTATGGGGGATGAATTACTATGTGGGGGATGAATTACTATGGGGGATGAATTACTATATGGGGGATGAATTACTATGGGGGATGAATTAATATGGGGGATTAATTACTATGGGGGATTAATTACTATATGGGGGATGAATTACTATATGGGGGATGAATTACTATGGGGGATGAATTACTATATGGGGGATTAATTACTATGCTTACTATGGGGGAATATTACTATACTTACTATGGATGACACATACACATCATTCATCTACTCTTGGTCCGGCCCCCGGGTCCAATATATGAAGCCATTGCGGCCCCCAAGTCAAAAAGTTTGCCCACCCCTGTTCTAGAACATGGTCTAAATTTAAATTTAAAGCCCAACTCCTCTAGCATCATCCAACCCTCTTCTTATGAGCCCTAGCTGCCATTTACATGCCTTCTCAGTGTATCACACAACTCCTGGACAACATTGTGCTTCCTAAAGACCACCCACAGCCCCCAAATCAGAGGAACTGACATGCCTGGATCAATTTGAAGACTGCAGAAAATAAATTAAGCATAAATTTTGAAAAAAAGGAATGGGGAAGGGTGAAGGTGTAAGGGGTATACCCTGTACATGGAGTTGGACTTTAACTGAAATGTTTTCTTATTTTGTTTTTATTTCTGCTAAGGCAAAGATATGAATCGTCTAACATTTGTACTGCAGTGTTCATACTGTTATCTGTTCCTCTCCTCCATCTGCTCTCCTGCACTATCACCAAGTCACATGTGCTTCTGGTGGAAACTTCACGCTGTTGTGTTGACACTCAATGTGCAGCAGGCTTGGTCCACTGTTGTCTCTGTCATGACTGTTGGACTTGCAGAATGCCAAGGCTAATACTTACCCCTAATCCATGAAAACCACCACCACCCTTCAAAACCTTCCCCACCCAAATGACCACGCGGCTCTCTTTCTGGTGTAAAAAACCGGCCATAGCAGCCATTTATTTAACACAACTCAACATAACATTTCTTACAGTAAACCTAATTAATACCTGACAGTAAGATCCCAACCGGGTCCAAGGTCTTCGAAGGCACCATTACTCCCATCACAAACTCGGCTGTATCTGACACCCAATGAAAGGCCCCCAGCCGCTACTACACCACCTCGGGGACAATACTACAGTTACGTAGTCCCAGATACAACCAATGAACTCCCACATTACCAACCTGACCTTATAATTGGGAAGGGACACCCATACCTATGATGGGCCCAACCCATAATTCACCAAATTGTCACTCCAACACCGCATTCAAAGACCCATCGACCCCTGCCGGCTGCCATGACAAAAACAAACAAACAAACAAACAAACACCTCAGGACAGAAACAGCTGTCCTGAACAATGAACAAACTCAATAAACCCACACAAAACAAACACCACGAACAAACCAAAAACCAAACAGCAAAAAACCAACAACAGGACAAACACAAAGGACAAACCATGACCAACACATCAAACAAAATACAAAAACAGCTCCAGGGAGGGAGGGCGGGAGAAACCACCCCGTGATGGCACAAGCTCCGACTGAACTCCGACAAAACCCAACCCCCCTTTTCAAATCCTGGCAAGACCACCCTTCAATGCTGCATACTCCAATCAAGTAACCACCCCCCCTTGCATAGACTCCCACCCAAAATACACGTTCCGCCTCGTCTGTACGCCCCAGTCATGCTGGCCCTCCCTTTTAGCTTCGCTCAGTCCAGGACTTGACTGGAAACCTGAACTGAGCAATCACATGCAGCTAAAGCTGGAGTCGTTCATGTGGACAGGCAGTGTCAGCAAGAAGGCTGGAGGAAAGCAGCAGCCCTGAGATGCAAATAGGATGAAAATTTTTGAAAAATATGGTGCAGCTGTGCATAGAAAACCATCAGCCTCTAGTTTTGTTTGACATGGATATAATTAATAATGCTGGTTAGAAGCTGATTGGCTACCATGGACAGCTGCACCAGATTTTTCACTCTCCAGTTTTAGTAAATCAAGTCCTTTATGTCATTTAGTTAGGGTTTCTATCTACTTTAATAGATTGATTAGGCTCTAAGTGCTTAGAGCTACGTCTCTGGAGGCATGTAAGCCACCAGACAGTAAGGCCCCTTCATACTAGTGCACTTTTGCCATATATTTCCAGGGTGATAGATGCACATGAACACTATTTTCCTGTAACTCTTGAGTAACTGTTCATATCATTGTGATGTGGTATACTGCATTTTTAAAAGTTCTGCATGCTGCAGCTTTGGTACAGTTTTTCAAAAGCGCAACAAAAAAAGGCACCTTCCATTGTAAATCAAAGAGAACGCATCAAAAGTGCATGGCGTCTGTGCTTTTTTTTTGGTGCTTTTCTTTTAACCTCCCTAACGGTATTCCCGAGTGTAGCTCGGGGTAAAATGTCAGTACCAAAAGCGGTAACCCCCCCGAGCTACACTCGGGCTTACCATGCAGCACTGCATAGGGAGTCCCTGCAGCACTTACCTTGTCCTTGGCTCCCGCGATGTGTCCCCTGCAGCGTCCCCGGCCATCTCCTCCGTCTGATGCCGGCATTCGGCTCCTGTGTTCCGGTCCCCGTGACGTCGGGACGTACGGGCGCCGGCTGCGACGGGAAATTTGAAAATTTAAAAAAAATGTCATTTTTTTCAAAACGATTCTACATAGCAAAACATTGCTGTTTCAACCCATTTCACATACATGTTGTCCCGAGTGCTTTGTCCGGCGCCCTGTCTGCATTTTGATTGTTCTTTATGCCTGGAAACGTAGAAAAGTCCATGGCGTCCAAAAAGCGTCCCTTTAGGTCAAAAGCGGGTTTAGATCAGCTAGAGAACAGCGATAGTAAATCAGAACCACTTGCAGAATTGAGTGATAATGATTTGTGGGGGAAATTCCTCATCAGACACTGAAAACGATTTTGCGACTTTGCTCAGCGAGGTGCGAACTTGGCGCTATATTTCACATTTCAGTGTTTTTGGTTTGATTATATTATTGAATTAAATGTATGATTTAGAATCTTGTTCAGACAGATTTCAGTGAGTTATTCCTAAAAATTACAGCCTACAATAAAAAAACTACATATTTCCATGCAAAATAATGGTACCGCTTTCAGCACCAAAAATCGGAAAGAATCATACCGCTAGGGAGGTTAAAGTCACATGTCCATGTTTCACAGATGCATGATGGGAGTCAGGAAACCAGAAAGTACACCAAAAACCTGCCGCTGCAGCTGGTCTCAGAAAAGTGGTCAGAGCGGAGGAAAGCTGCTGTTGTGATGGATGCATCCCCGTCCCAGCTGTTGTAATGATAATTTACAACAGGCCTATGTACTCTTGTCAGACACAGCAACTGGGTATTAGCAACAGATCCCCTCCCTATTATTCAATGACAGATTACTGGGTTGGTAAATTCGGAACTTAGCGTATAAACCACAAATGACTGGGTACATACAGTATCTCACAGAAGTGAGTCCCCCCCCCTCACATTTTTGTAAATATTTTATTATATCTTTTCATGTGACAACACTGAAGAAATTAACGCCATGCCCAAGAGGGTTAAGGCAGTGCTGGGAAATAATGGTGGCCACTCAAAATATTGACACTTTGGGCCCAATTTGGACCTTGTCACTTAGGGGTGGACCCACTTTTGTTGCCAGCGGTTTAGACATTAATGGCTGTGTGTTGAGTTATTTTGAGGGGACAGCAAATTTACATGTTATACAAGCTGTACACTGACTACGTCACATTGTAGCAAAGTGTCATTTCTTCAGTGTTGTCACATGGAAAGATATAATAAAATATTTACAGAAATGTGAGGGGGGGACTCACTTCTGGGAGATACTGTATCTTCAGGTACTATTCCCAATAACACTTGTATTTTATGCAGGATCTTTCCCAAAAGCCTTAAAAATCCTGCTTGTCTACCAGGCTGACCAATTGTGTTAGGATTGACTTCAAGATATTTAGATGCAATTCTGAAATCCTATGTAGCAATCTAAATGTCAAATATCAATAGAGAATTCTATGAAATGATATATCAAAAGAGGTAAAATGATGTTTATATAACCTTATGATTTTATGTTTGCATAACTTTTGATATGAAAGTGATTGTAAACTCACATTGGTTTTTTTTTTTAAATCCTCTTTTTCTGGGGTCCCATGCCAGCACTCCTGGCACCCCCCCCCCACTAAGTGCCCACCATAGAAATCTGCTTGTTGTGGGGCCATTCGTGCAGGCTTGCCCCTGAGCTAGCACTGTGTGTCCATAGACACACAGAGTGCAGTTTGACCCACCCATGCTCCCTACTTACAGTCTGTGATCGACAGGAGCTGTCTCTGAGTGTCAGGACTGGGTCTGAATCTGTTAACTCTGCTGTGTCTTGCAATGTCTCTCTTGCTGAGCTACCTGAGATGCTGTACAGCTTCCTGGACATTCCCTGAATAATCTTGCCTTGAACCCTATTTTAACTCTTTGCTCCTCCCATGAACTTCCTGATAAAGCCATATCTCTGCACTTGCTGTTTGCCAGATTATTGTGCTCTCTGCAGCCAATATCTTGCTCTTGTCACTCACTGCCGTCTTTATCTCTGCCACTCACTACCGACCTTGGCTTGTTCCTCGACTACGCTTCTGCTAGATCCCAACCTGCAGCCACTCGTTACCTACCTTGGCTTGTTCCTCGACTACGCTTCTGCTAGATCCCAACCTGCAGCCACTCGTTACCTACCTTGGCTTGTTCCTCGACTATGCTTCTGCTAGATCCCAACCTGCAGCCACTCACTACCGACCTTGGCTTGTTCCTCGACTACGATTCTGCTAGATCCCAACCTGCAGCCACTCATTACCGACCTTGGCTTGTTCCTCGACTACGCTTCTGCTAGATCCCAACCTGCAGCCACTCGTTACCTACCTTGGCTTGTTCCTCGACTACGCTTCTGCTAGATCCCAACCTGCAGCCACTCGTTACCTACCTTGGCTTGTTCCTCGACTACGCTTCTGCTAGATCCCAACCTGCAGCCACTCGTTACCTACCTTGGCTTGTTCCTCGACTACGCTTCTGCTAGATCCCAACCTGCAGCCACTCGTTACCTACCTTGGCTTGTTCCTCGACTACGCTTCTGCTAGATCCCAACCTGCAGCCACTCATTACCGACCTTGGCTTGTTCCTCGACTACGCTTCTGCTAGATCCCAACCTGCAGCCACTCGTTACCTACCTTGGCTTGTTCCTCGACTATGCTTCTGCTAGATCCCAACCTGCAGCCACTCATTACCGACCTTGGCTTGTTCCTCGACTACGCTTCTGCTAGATCCCAACCTGCAGCCACTCGTTACCTACCTTGGCTTGTTCCTCGACTACGCTTCTGCTAGATCCCAACCTGCAGCCACTCAATACTGACCATTGGTTTGTTTACTGACTACACTTGTGCTTGATACCTACCTGCTATGGCTTGCTCACCTCCTAGTGGAGTGATCCTGAGGAGGACCATGACCAGATACTAACAAACAGCAACACCCAGCTCTACCATCAGGAGCTCTGGTGAACACCAGTTAGTACTATGAACCTCAGGTGATCTAGCAGGGTGACCTGCTTTGGTACTTATTCAGTTGGTCGGAGGGTGCCTCTCTACTGTTATAGCTACTGGCCTCCAAGCCTGTCTCTAGACCGGGACACTGAGCCTACAAGGAGGGAGAGAGTCATGAGAGATGCTGCTCTTGTGCACAGCACTGGATCGAGATCGGGCTCAGTTAAGTATAATGGGGGTGCTGGGGAAGGCGGAGCTGTACTCAGAATGCTTTTTAATTTTCTGCAGATAATGCATTAAGGTAAAAAAACTTCAGCCTTTACAACCACTTCAATGTGTTAATTAAATGCACCTGCCTGCTGTTCATTCTATAATATACTGGTGGGCCCCAAAGACTTCTACTGTGCCAGCTATTTTAATTAGCACTGTATCTCAGAAAGGGCAACATCGAATCCTGTTTAACATGTGTATATCTATCTATCTATATACACAGGGGTTAAAATGTCGAGTCCAGACCTACTAGCCGGTCACAAAACTTACTCTCCACCAGTTGCCCACCCAACCTTGCCCAGGTCCACCCCCAACCATGCCCCCTTAAAGCTTATGAAATTACATTTTTCTTTAGAATGAAGAGTCCAAAATATAAAACTGTACACAGTAATGTATATCCCAGCTCCCCTGTACTCCATTATAGTGATATGACATGTATACAGTGTCATGGAAATGTTGTATTTACAGGTTGAACTTTAAATGTGTCATATATGAGCGTTATTCATATGTCTCTTGTGTGTATAATTAAAGCTCTGAAGGCTGCAATTGGGCCATGCGCATGTTCAATGTATGTATTACAGTACTCAGCTCGGTAATGGATGAGATGGCAGATCTGCGCTTATAGACCGGCGTGTATGCCACCATTCGATGCGAATGCCGCCGGCGGTAGGCCGCGGGCCTGTATCCACATATCAGCAGCATAGTACCACATGGACTTCATATCGCCAGGTGCCAAGCAGTGCGAACTCCGCATGTAGGCTCATGTATATCTTACAAGCCATTACCGACCTGAACTGTATCTGGATGGATGTGTTTTAATAAAGACGTATCGGGCCCATTCAGATACAGACTGACACTGTTTCATCTAGGGGATGCTTGTACAGAGAATGGACATACTGCTAGGAGCTGATAGGATAGGGGGAAGTTTACTCTCCTCAGAGAGCTCACCATGGGAAAGGGGGAGGGGAGAACTGGTTTCCAGTATAGATAAAAGGAAAGGCTATGCTCCAATCAGGATGTACATTCTGTGTATAGACACTCCCCATGCATTGTTCTGTGGGAGGGAATTGACCTGACTCATGTGGGGGGCGTGTGTGTGCTTGTAATAAAACCGGAGGCTGGGATTGAAGCCAGGCTCTATGTGAATTCCAACAGCAACCTGAGAGTGTCGTGTGATCATTCCTGGGTAACGGAGCTCCGTTTTCCCACATCTCGAGATAGCTAAACCAGTTGGAGTCGCAGGAATCGTGGAGATAAGCTGCATTCGCGGTAAGCGAGATTCGCACAGCTTTATGGGGGATTTCTGCGCATCCAACTGCGAGTACTCACGGTAAGGAGAAATTTGTTAAAAGCGAATTTCCAAGACAACAGTAATGTATATCCAAAATGTTATATATATATATATGTGTGTGTATATCTCAATGGGGAAAATAATTATTTGATCCCCTGCAGATTTTGTACGTTTGCCCACTTACAGTGGGGCAAAAAAGTATTTAGTCACCACCAATTGTGCAAGTTCTCCCACTTACAAAGATGAGAGAGGCCTGTAATTGGCATCATAGGGAGACCTCAACTATGAGAGACAAAATGAGAAAACAAATCCAGACAATCACATTGGCTGATCTGGAAAGAATTTATTTGCAAATTATGGTGGAAAATAAGTATTTGGTCAATATATAAAGTTCATCTCAATACTTTGTTATATATCCTTTGTTTGGCAATGACAGAGGTCAGACGTTTCCTGTAAGTCTTCACAAGGTTGGCACACACTGTTGCTGGTATGTTGGCCCATCCTCCATGCAGATCTCCTCTAGAGCAGTGATGTTTTGGGGCTGTCGCTGGGCAACATGGACTTTCAACTCCCTCCAAAGGCACTGCAGGATCTGAGTCCCTGGCGGCGTAGTGTGTTACTGATGGTAGCCTTTGTTACATTGGTCCCAGCTCTCTGAAGGTCATTCACTAGGTCCCCCCGTGTGGTCCTGGGATTTTTGCTCACCGTTCTTGTGATCATTTTGACCCCACGGGGTGAGATCTTGCGTGGAGCCCCAGATCGAGGGAGATTATCAGTGGTCTTGTATGTCTTTCATTTTCTAATTATTGCTCCCACAGTTGATTTGTTCACACCAAGCTGCTTGCCTATTGCAGATTTAGTCTTCCCGGTCTGGTGCAGGTCTACAATTTTTTTTCTGGTGTCCTTCGACAGCTCTTTGGTCTTCACCATAGTGGAGTTTGGAGTGTGACTGTTTGAGGTTGTGGACAGGTGTCTTTTATACTGATAACAATTTCAAACAGGTGCCATTGATACAGGTAATGAGTGCAGGACAGAGGAGCCTCTTAAAGAAGAAGGTCCAGGTCTGTGAGAGCCAGAAATCTTGCTTGTTTGTAGGTGACCAAATACTTATTTTCCACCATAATTTGCAAATAAATTCTTTCCAGATCAGCCAATGTGATTGTCTGGATTTGTTTTCTCATTTTGTCTCTCATAGTTGAGGTCTCCCTATGATGCCAATTACAGGCCTCTCTCATCTTTGTAAGTGGGAGAACTTGCACAATTGGTGGCTGAATAAATACTGTTTTGCCTCACTGTACAAAAAAATGAAGGTTCTATAATTTTTTTCATAGGTGTATTTTAAATGATGTCAGAATATCAACCAAACATTTAGAAAAAACACTTGATACAAATGTTATAAATTGAGTTGCAGTTCAGTGAGTAAAACTAATATTTGATTCCCTACCAACCAACAATAATTCTGGCTCCCACAGACTGGCTATATGCTCAATCTGTGTGGTACACAGATTAGTCCTAACAATTTAAGAATGTGCTCCTAACAACAACTCATTAAGTGTATAAAATACACCAGCCCAAAGAATCTATTTCTTGGGCACCACCATGGACAAAACCAAAGAGCTGTCAAAGGACATCAAGGACAACATTGTAGACCTGCACAAGGCTGGAATGGGCTACAAGACCATCAGCAAGAAGCTTGGTGAGGAGACAACTGTTGGAACAATTATTCACAAATGGAAGAAATACAAAATAACCATCAATCACTCTCGATCTGGAGTTCCATGCAAGCTTTTGCCTCATGGGGTAAGGATGCTCATGAGAAAAGTTAAGGATCAACCCAGAACTACACGGGAGGAGCTTGTGAATGATCTCAAGGCAGTTGGGACCACAGTCACCAAACAAACCATTGGTAACACAATACACCACCATGGATTAAAATCCTGCAGGGCCTGCAAGGTCCCCTTCCTCAAGAAGGCAAATGTACAGGCCCGTGTGAACTTTGCTAATGAACATCTAAATGATTCAGAAAAGGATTGGGAGAAAGTGCTGTGGTCAGGTGAGACCAAAATTGAGCTCTTTGGCAGTAACTCTACTTGACGTGTTTAGAGGAAGAAAAATGCTGACTATGACTCTAAGAACACCATTCCTACAGTCAAGCAGTGGAAACATTATGCTTTGGGGCTGTTTCTCTGCTAAAGGTACACGCTGACTTTGTCATATTGAGGGGCCAATAGACAGGGCCATGTATTTGGGCCATGTATTGTAAAATCTTGGATGAGAACCTTCTATCCTCAGCCATAACACTGTAGATGGGTTGTGGATGGGTCTTCCAGCATGACAATGCCCCAAAACATACCACCAAGGCAACAAAGGAGTGGCTCAAGAAGAAGCACATTAAGGTCATGGAATGGCCTAGCTAGTCACCAGACCTTAATCCTGTAGAAAATGTATGGAGGGAGCTGAAACTTCAAGTTGCCAAGCAACTGCCAAGAAACCTTAAGGATTTAGATCTGTACAGAAAAGTGGACCAAAATCCCTCCTGAGATGTGTGCAAACTTGGTAACCAACTACAAGAAACATCTTGCCTCTGTGCTTGCCAACAAGGGTTTCTCCACCAAGTACTAAGTCATGTTTTGCTTGGGGATCAAATACTTATTTTACTCACTGAACTGCAACTCAATTTATAACATTTGTATCATGTGTTTTTCTGGATTTTTGGTTGATATTCTGTCTTTATCATTTAAAATACACATATGATAAAAATTATAGACCCTTCATTGCTTTGTAAGTGGCAAACTTAGAAAATCTGCAGGGGATCAAATACTTATTTCCCCCACTGTATATAGTATATATGTGATGTGTGTATAAAAGCTTTCAACACATTATCCAGAATACCAAGTTAGCTAAAGGATCAGTACAGCAGTGATTATCATCATTCAAACACAACTATTTCTGACTGAAACTTTGGACTGAACTACAGTATCAGATAAGGTGGAGTCATTGACATGAGCCATTTCATTATGTGTGTAAACTTCACCTTGCGCTTTTGTTCTCTGTCAACAACAGATTTTTTTTTACACAGAAAAGAAAAAAGTCTAGATGTGCACATGCTGCTTGACCAATATCAAATATGGTCAGTGATGTCCCAGGGAAACCGTTCCACAGAATTCATGAGCATTTAAAACCATGCTGGTGGTGGGAACCTCCTCGTTACTTAACCCCTTCATGCCTGAGGGTAAAACAAATCTAAATGCCTAAGCACAATTCTGCAACGTTGACGTGTTAGTAAAACCGTACATATCGTCACAACTACTTTGTACATCCAGGTGGATTATACCTTGTTTTTTTCAGGACAAATTGGGCTTTCATTTGGTGGTAAATGGTCATGGATAGCTCCTAATTTTTTTTTTATTATTAAAGGAAAACTGGGCCAAAATAGTAAAAAAAATCATTTTTTTAAATTTAACTGTGTGTTTCTTGTTACGACCGTAACCTACCACCAAAGAACAACCCAAAATACATTCTCCAGTTCTTGACGATTGCAGCGATACCATATATGTGTATGTTATTTGTTGTTTGTACCCGTAGTACAGCCCAGAAACAACAGTGCGCATTTTGTTTTTGTCTTTTTTTTTATTTATTTTTTTACATAAAACACACTGTCACTGACACTGACATTAACACTAACTGACACTGATACCAATTTTTTTTTTAAATCCTGACCTTTGACCCTGACCTTTGCCCTTGACCCTGACCTTTGACCCTGACCTTGACCCAAACACTAACCCTGGTACTGAACTAGATCAAACCTTGATCTAGGTATTTTTCTTTATTTTTTAATATTTATTTATCTTTTTTTTTTTTTTTTACAAACTTTTTTTTTCTCTCTCTATGTCAGGAGTTCGAGAGATACAATGTATCTCTCTTCTCCATTCATAGAGAGAGAGAAAACAAAGGGGCCGGGCTGCACAGTGATTGATCACTGTGATAGCCAATCAGAGACTATCACAGCAATCACGTGACCCGGAATAGGGAGTCCCGGGTCCCGATCGTTAGAACGGGACCCGGGGCTCTCAGTGACACCGCGGTCTTGGTGCTGGGAGCGCGCCGAGCGGCGCGCTCCCAGCACAAAGACAGGTACGCAAATATGCGGCCCCACGGAAAAAAGCCCAGGTCCGTGAGGCCGCATATTTGTGTTACGTCGGCGTCAAGGGGTTAAATAGTATTTGAGCAGTGAAGAAAGGACCCGTGCACCCTTTCCCTCTCACCGGTTGACTCTGATGTCCTTCGGACATTGCCAGACCCTGGAAAGGTAAATGGTTTAGAAAAGAGCATTTAATATTGTTTTCAATGTATTTATTCTTACTTTGTCTTACCCATATGTACTGGTGACCTGGTTAGGGTCCTGAAAGACCCAATAAACAAATTCACAGGGGAGAGAATGACCCCTACTGCCCCACATTGGTCACATAAGCCATCCCCTTGCTATCCTCCCGGCTAACGGAGGTACTGAAGAGCTCAGTGCCTGTCAGTATTAGACTAACATACTTTAGGGAACCCCAACTGAACTCCATAAGACGCACACAGTTAACCCTTTGATCGCCCCTTCCTGCCCAGTGTCATCTTTTAATTAGCACTGATCACTTGTATTAGTGTCACTGTGTGTTACTTGTATCACTTGTATTAGTGTCACTGGGGATGTCAGTGGCAGTTATTCAGTTTACACGCAGTGTCAGAATGCTCACCACAGTCCCACAGTCCCTCTATAAGTCGCTGATTGCCGCCATTACTAGTATAAAAAAGAAAACATTCCAGTATATATACCGCCATTTCTAGTCGCTATAACTTTCACGTAAACCAATTAATATACAATGATTGGGATTTTTTTTAGCAAAGACATGGAGCAGAATACATTTTGGCCTAAATTTATGAAGAAAGTAGACTTTTTAAATTTTTTTATTGGATATGTTTTATAGCAAAAATTAAAAAATTTTTTTTTTTTCAAAATTGTCGGTCTTTTTTTGTTTATAGTGCAAAAAAATAAAAAACACAGAGGTGATCAAATACAACCGAAAGAAAGCTCTATTTATGGGAAAAAAAATTACATAAATTTAATTTATGTACAATGTTGCATGCCCGCCGCAATTGTCAGTTAAAGTAACACAGCACCGTATCACAAGACATGTCCTGGTCAGGAAGGGGGGTAAATCCTCTGGAGGGCAAGTGGTTAACCACTTCCTGTCCGTCCCATGTATATAAACAGCCGGACGGTGGCAGTGCAGGGTCAGGTGGCCGTTTATAAATGACCTCCCTGCCCCCTGCTTGTGCGCACTCCCTGGGAGCACACAGCACCACGATCCGGTGCCCGCTGTGTCCTCCGGACACAGTGGAACACCGATCGCTGTACGGGACCTCTGTGTGAGGTCCTGATCATGTGATCACTGATTGGCCAATCAGTGATCACATGCAGAGTAGTAAGCAAGATGTCACTTCTGACATCATTGCTTACTACCTGTGAAATCTGTGAATTATCAGAGGTCACATGGTACAGAGCTATTCACAACAGCCTTGCACCATCTGGCAAGCTGTGACCAATCACAGCTCACACAGTATTTCTTAATGGCTGCAAGAATGCAGCCAGAGAGAAGGAGAAATAATTACTTTTACAGCCTTTCTGGGTGTAAAAGCAATCAGTGTAAAAATAAAATCTTCATAACCCCCACAAGTAGTACAGTGTCACTGTACTGCTAGGATGACAGTATGTAAAAAAAAAAACAAAACCCATAAATAATAATATAAAAATTTAAAATAAAAATGTACAAAAATTTTTTGAAAAATTATAATTTTTGGTTATAAACTAATTAGGGTTTTTTTTTTTTGCTAAAATGATAACTGAATGCATTTTGGCCAAGATTTATGAAGAAAGATTATTTATTTGCAAGCTTTTATAAGAAAAACACTTTTTAAAAATTCTTTTGGACTTTTTCTTTTATATAGCAAAAAAAATTAAAATCCCAGCGGTGAATAAATAACACCAAAATAAAGTTTTATCTATCTAAAAAAAAATGCTAAATAATTTATATGGGTACAGTGTTGCATGACTGCGCAATTGTCATTCAAAGTGTGATAGCGCTGAAAGCTGAAAATTGGCCTGGACTGGAAGGGGGGGAAAGTGTCCGGACTGGAAGGGGGGGGGAAAGTGTCCGGACTGGAAGGGGGGGGAAAGTGTCCGGACTGGAAGGGGGGGGAAAGTGTCCGGACTGGAAGGGGGGGGAAAGTGTCCGGACTGGAAGGGGGGGGAAAGTGTCCGGACTGGAAGGGGGGGGAAAGTGTCCGGACTGGAAGGGGGTGAAAGTGTCTGGACTGGTAGGGGGTGAAAGTGTCTGGACTGGTAGGGGGTGAAAGTGTCCGGACTGGAAGGGGGGGAAAGTGTCCGGACTGGAAGGGGGGGAAAGTGTCCGGACTGGAAGGGGGGGAAAGTGTCCGGACTGGAAGGGGGGGAAAGTGTCCGGAC
Organism: Staurois parvus; assembly: GCF_062004578.1. NCBI lineage: Eukaryota > Metazoa > Chordata > Amphibia > Anura > Ranidae > Staurois > Staurois parvus. The sequence goes on along the minus strand of NW_028318055.1, from coordinate 247,959 downwards.
TGGAAGGGGGTGAAAGTGTCTGGACTGGTAGGGGGTGAAAGTGTTCGGACTGGAAGGGGGTGAAAGTGTTCGGACTGGAAGGGGGTGAAAGTGTTCGGACTGGAAGGGGGGGGAAAGCGTCCGGACTGGAAGGAGGGGAAAGTGTCCGGACTGGAAGGGGGTGAAAGTGTCCGGACTGGAAGGGGGAAAGTGTCCGGACTGGAAGGGGGTGAAAGTGTCCAGACTGGAAGGGGGGTGAAAGTGTCCGGACCGGAAGGGGGGGAAAGTGACCGGGCCGGAAGGGGGGGAAAGTGTCCGGACCAGAAGAGGGGGAAAGTGTCCGGGCCGGAAGGGGGGGAAAGTGTCCGGGCCGGAAGGGGGGGAAGTGTCCGGACTGGAAGGGGGGGGGGAAAGTGTCCGGACTGGAAGGGGGTGAAAGTGTCCGGACTGGAAGGGGGTGAAAGTGCCTGGACTGGAACGGGGGAAAGTGTCCGGACTGGAAGGGGGTGAAAGTGTCCAGACTGGAAGGGGGGTGAAAGTGTCCGGACTGGAAGGGGGGGGGAAAGCATCCGGACTGGAAGGAGGGGAAAGCGTCCGGACTGGAAGGGGGTGAAAGTGTCCGGACTGGAAGGGGGTGAAAGTGCCTGGACTGGAACGGGGGAAAGTGTCTGGACTGGAAGGGGGTGAAAGTGTCCGGACTGGAAGGGGGTGAAAGTGTCCGGACTGGAAGGGGGTGAAAGTGTCCGGACTGGAAGGGGGTGAAAGTGTCTGGACTGGAAGGGGGTGAAAGTGTCCAGACTGGAAGGGGGTGAAAGTGTCCAGACTGGAAGGGGGGTGAAAGTGTCCGGACCGGAAGGGGGGGAAAGTGTCCGGGCCGGAAGGGGGGGAAAGTGTCCGGGCCGGAAGTGGGGGGAAAGTGTCCGGGCCGGAAGGGGAGGAAAGTGTCCGGGCCGGAAGGGGGGGAAGTGTCCGGACTGGAAGGGGGTAAGGAGACTCTCTCTAGCCTACTTCTGTTTTGTAGCCTATTGGCAGAATTTTAAACACTTACAATATATTTCAATTAATGATTAGAAGATAATAATCAGATGAAATGTAGAACCCTTTTGAGTTGGTGGATGACATGTATTCCACATTTCTGTCTGTGTAAATCTAACTGCATGATCTTTTCCCTAAATATGTTGAAATTGCTGACTGTGTAAATTGCTAATTCGGAGACATAAATTAGGGCCTCTCTAGGTAATACAGATCACACAGTAAATTTTTTATGAACAAATTCCTTTCGTTTTATTTTTAGTAACGGAAGGCATTAAATTTTAAACATTCATTTTTCTGTTATGATTTGCAGTTTACAGTTGAATTCCTGTGTTCCTGGCATGCTGGCTAAAAATAAATAAATAAGTAAAAAGGATTTCAAAGATTTCATCCTAAAAATTGGATATTACTCATTTATGGCAGATTTTCTAAATATAGCTCCCGGGAAATGAATATTGGAAATCATGTGAAGTGCTAATATTTATGTGTATAAACTTACATGGACCTTTACAGATCTAAATACGTGTAAAACAAAGCACTTTATGGACGCAATTTTTGCGCAGGATTGTTCTAACAGCAAGATCCTGTGTTTGTGATCAGCAATTTTATTATGACCATGTGCATGTTAACAGGGTAGGGTAGCAGGGGGAACACTTGTCTACGGCCTGAACCCCCACAACAGGACAGTTCAACTGCTTGATTGGTCACCACAGATCTTCACTTAGGCCTGGTTCACACGTATGCATTTTTTGCAGAAACGCACGACAATCTATTAATTATGGTTTCCTATGGGACACACTCACATCTAGGTGTTTTCAGCCTCTGCGTTTTTGGAACGGGTCAGTGACTTTATTTCCTGCATCAGATTGAATTTTTGATGCAATAGACTTGAATGGAACAGCACCAAAAACGCAAACGCTGCATTTGTGATGCGTTCTTTTTTACCCAATAGAAAAGTATTGAGTGTGGCTTTATGGCCACGTTGATGCGACTTTACACTCTCTGGCACTCAAGTCCCATCAATGTCACATCAAAGCAGTACAAGAACCTTTTCAAACTAACTGACACATTGAAAGGGTTCCTGCACTACTTTTTACAAAAACAGGGTGTTTTATTGTAAAAGGAAAGTACAAAAACATTACAAGAGATATGCAAACATTTCACATGGTAGTTATAGAACAGAACAGATGAGCATTAACAATATATTACATAACATCCAATGTAGGGCAAAAGGAAAAGAGAAGTTCCTGCACCACTCTCTGGCACTCAAAGTCGCATCAAAGTGTAAAGTCGCCCTCAAAGTTGCATCAAAGTTGCACACAGTACTTTCCTATTGGCAGAAAAAGCAGCAAAACACATCAATAACAAGAAAAAAACACACATTCAAAAAAAGGCCCTGAAAACTGCCCTGAAAAAAACACATCACAATACGCATAGGTGTGAACCAGGCCTTAAAGAGTTACTAAATCCAGGACCCCGCATTCACTATATCTAGTCTCCCAGGACCCTGCATTCACTATATCTGGTCTCCCCGGACCCCGCATTCACTATATCTGGTCTCCCCGGACCCCGCATTCACTGTATCCGCTCTCCCCGGACCCCGCATTCACTGTATCCGCTCTCCCCGGACCCCGCATTCACTATATCCGCTCTCCCCGGACCCCGCATTCACTGTATCCGCTCTCCCCGGACCCCGCATTCACTATATCTGGTCTCCCCGGACCCCGCATTCACTATATCTGATCTCCCAGGACCCTGCATTCACTATACCTGGTCTCCCCGGACCCCGCATTCACTATATCTGCTCTCCCCGGACCCTGCATTCACTATATCTGCTCTCCCCGGACCCTGCATTCACTATACCTGGTCTCCCCGGACCCCGCATTCACTATATCCACTCTCCCCGGACCCTGCATTCACTATATCCACTCTCCCCGGACCCCGCATTCACTATATCTGGTCTCCCCGGACCCCGCATTCACTATATCTGGTCTCCCCGGACCCCGCATTCACTATATCCGCTCTCCCCGGACCCCGCATTCACTATATCTGGTCTCCCAGGACCCTGCATTCACTATATCCGGTCTCCCCGGACCCCGCATTCACTATACCTGGTCTCCCCGGACCCTGCATTCACTATATCCGCTCTCCCCGGACCCTGCATTCACTATATCCGCTCTCCCAGGACCCCGCATTCCCTATATCCGCTCTCCCCGGACCCCGCATTCACTATATCTGTTCTCCCCGGACCCCGCATTCACTATATCCGCTCTCCTCGGACCCCGCATTCACTATATCCGCTCTCCCCAGACCCCGCATTCACTATATCTGGTCTCCCCGGACCCCGCATTCACTATATCTGGTCTCCCCGGACCCTGCATTCACTATATCCGGTCTCCCCGGACCCCGCATTCACTATATCTGGTCTCCCCGGACCCCGCATTCACTATATCTGCTCTCCCCGGACCCCGCATTCACTATATCCGCTCTCCCCGGACCCCGCATTCACTATATTCGCTCTCCCCGGACCCTGCATTCACTATATTCGTTCTCCCCGGACCCAGCATTCACTATATCTGCTCTCCCCGGACCCTGCATTCACTATATCCGCTCTCCCCGGACCCTGCATTCACTATATCTGGTCTCCCCGGACCCCGCATTCACTATATCTGGTCTCTCCGGACCCTGCATTCACTATATCCGGTCTCCCCGGACCCTGCATTCACTATATCCGGTCTCCCCGGACCCAGCATTCACTGTAGCTGGTCTCCCAGGACCCTGCATTCACTATATCTGCTCTCCCCGGACCCCGCATTCACTATATCTGGTCTGCCCAGACCCTGCATTCACTATATCTGGTCTCCCCGGACCCCGCATTTACTATATCTGACCTCCCCGGACCCCGCATTCACTATATCTGGTCTCCCCGGACCCTGCATTCACTATATCTGCTCTCCCTGGACCCCGCATTCACTATATCTGGTCTCCCCGGACCTCGCATTCACTATATCCGCTCTCCCCGGACCCCGCATTCACTATATCTGGTCTCCCAGGACCCTGCATTCACTATATCCGGTCTCCCAGGACCCCGCATTCCCTATATCCGCTCTCCCCGGACCCCGCATTCACTATATCTGTTCTCCCCGGACCCCGCATTCACTATATCCGCTCTCCCCAGACCCCGCATTCACTATATCTGGTCTCCCCGGACCCCGCATTCACTATATCTGGTCTCCCCGGACCCTGCATTCACTATATCCGGTCTCCCCGGACCCTGCATTCACTATATCTGGTCTCCCCGGACCCCGCATTCACTATATCTGCTCTCCCCGGACCCTGCATTCACTATATCCGCTCTCCCCGGACCCCGCATTCACTATATTCACTCTCCCCGGACCCTGCATTCACTATATTCGTTCTCCCCGGACCCAGCATTCACTATATCTGCTCTCCCCGGACCCTGCATTCACTATATCCGCTCTCCCCGGACCCTGCATTCACTATATCTGGTCTCCCCGGACCCCGCATTCACTATATCTGGTCTCTCCGGACCCTGCATTCACTATATCCGGTCTCCCCGGACCCAGCATTCACTGTAGCTGGTCTCCCAGGACCCTGCATTCACTATATCTGGTCTCCCCGGACCCCGCATTCACTATATCTGGTCTCCCCAGACCCTGCATTCACTATATCTGGTCTCCCCGGACCCCGCATTCACTATATCTGGTCTCCCCGGACCCCGCATTCACTATATCTGATCTCCCCGGACCCCGCATTCACTATATCTGGTCTCCCCGGACCCCGCATTCACTATATCTGGTCTCCCAGGACCCTGCATTCACTATATCTGTTCTCCCTGGACCCCGCATTCACTATATCTGGTCTCCCATAGTACACAGAACATGGAAATGCAATTATTGTAGTAAATATAAACTGCTAAATACCTTTTCTCATCAGCAGTTAGAGCAGTCTTGTGACTTCTATCAGTGTCCAGCTGAGCACTGGTTAAAGCTTGTAGGAGGAGTTTTCATTCTCCTCTGACTGCCCTCTATGTGGACAGCGTTGATTGGCCCTGTGCTGATCACATGTACCCTCCCAAAGACAAAAAAACTCTCTAGCAATACACACTAAACTGAGCATGTGCACAGTGAGTCCTAGAGCTTTGTACTATCAGCAGATGGACTGGGAATAATAGAAGAAGGGGAAGATCAGAGAAGACAGGACAGAGAAGACAGACTTTTTACACAATGTGAAGGTTTAACCCCTTAGGTTCCACGCTGAGTACAACACAAATGCTGTACTGCATCTACAGACTGATTCACTGTTGTGGGTTTAGTAACACTTTAGGGAGTTTTGTGTTATTAGTCAGAGAGAAGAGAAATGAAGGGAGAATGTTGTGCAGGGTCTTCGAGGGCTGTGTTGGGGGGGGGGGGGGGTAAATCATGGCTCCAAGGGCAGTGCTTCCCTTTGGAATCTGCCAAATTCTGTGATCACTCTACCTTCAGATCATTGGAAAGCAGCCTGAGATTATCCACAGGGGAACCTAAACATGAGCCAAATGTACAGAAGGCCCGGCTTACCAACGTCATTCTCTGATTCTAAATCAAAGGGTTCGTTCAAGAAATGAATGCGACTTCTGTGCCTCGGACTCCATTCTCACTAAATCTACAGTATCTCTGATTGCAGATACAAGTGGGCAGACAGAGGGGAACACGATGCAAAATATGGAAGTGTGGGTCTGTCTTGTTGGGTCCCTAGACCTACTTCACTGCTTCCCGACCATCCTATAGCAGATATACTGCTACAGGGCAGCACGGGTGCATAAAATCACATATATATACGAGATTTAGCATTTCCTGGTAGGGGGTGTGTGCGCACGCACTACCCACGCCGCCATCGGTGGGCGCGGCTGTCAATCACTCGGTCCCGGCCGCTGATTACTTGCCAGTGCCCGGTGATTGCCGAGGATCTCTGAAGGGGAGGAGAACTGTTTGTAAACAAAACAGTTCTCCTCCCTGTCAGCTCGTGCACACTGCTTTGGATGGCTGTGCACAGCACAGCCATCCAAAGCAGTGTGATTACAGGGAAGCACACACACACAAAGCTTACTGTGAAACAGCACACCCTATAGCAGAAGTACTGCTACAGGGCAGCAGGCCTGCACAAAATCACATATATATATATATACGAGATTTAGCATTTCTGGGTAGGGGGTGTGTGCGCACGCATGACCCGCGCCGCCATCGGTGGCCGCGGCTGTCAATCACCGGGTCCCGGTGCCTTGCCAGTGCCTGGTGATTGCCGAGGATCTCTGATGGGGAGGAGAACTGTTTTGTTTGTGCACACTTCTTTGGATGACTGTGCACAGACAGACAGAGACAAAATAGTAAAACAGCACACAGTTAACCCTTTGATCACCCCAGTTCTTAACCCCTTCCTGCCCAGTGCAATTAGTACAGTGTCAATGCTTTTTTTTTTTAGCACTGATCACTGTATTGGTGTCACTGGGGATATCAGTGACACCAAGTTAGTTCCCCCCCAGTGTCGGAAAGCCTGTCACAGTCCCGCTATAAGTCGCTGATCACCGCCATTACTAGTAAAAATGTAAAAAAAAATTCCAGTATATATACCGCCATTTGTAAACGCTATGACTTTCACGTAAACCAATTAATTTACACGTATTGGCAAAGACATGGAGCAGAATACATTTATGCCGAAATCTGATTTTTAAAAAGTTTTTTTACTGGACATAGTTAATAACAAAAAGTCAAAATATTGTTTTTTTTCTCAAAATTGTCAGGCTTTTTTGTTTATAGCACAAAAAATAAAAAATGCACAAGCGATCAAATACCACCGAAAGAAAGCTCAATTCATGGGAAAAAAAGGACGTAAATTTAATTTGGGTGCAATGTTGCATGACCGCGCAATTGTCAGTTAAAGTAATGCAGCGCCGTAACGCAAAAAAATGGCCTGATCAGGAAGGGGGGGGGGGGAATCCTCTGGAGGGCAAGTGATTACCACTTAGCCACTTGCCTTCCGGGCATTTTTACCCCCTTCCTACCCAGGCCAATTTTCAGCGCTGTCGCACCTTGAATGACAATTGGGCAGTCATACAACACTGTACCCAGATGACATTTTTAGCATTTTTTTCACATACATAGAGCTTTCTTTTTGTGGTATTTAACCATTGCTGGGTGTTTTATTTTTGCTAAAAATGCCAAATGAAATCAGACTGAAAATTTAGGAAAAAAAAGCTTATCTGAGTTTCTGTTAACATGTCATTTTTCTCCTTCACTGATGTGCATTGATGAGACTGCACTGATGGGCACTGATGAGAGGGGGCACTGATAGGCAGCACTGATGGGCACTGATGAGGCTGCACTGATGGGCACTGATGAGAGGGGGCACTGATAGGCGGCACTGATGAGGCTGCACTGATGGGCACTGATGAGGCTGCACTGATGGGCACTGATGAGAGGGGGCACTGATAGGCAGCACTGATGGGCACTGATGAGGCTGCACTGATGGGCACTGATGAGAGGGGGCACTGATAGGCAGCACTGATGGGCACTGATGAGGCTGCACTGATGGGCACTGATGAGAGGGGGCACTGATAGGCGGCACTGATGAGGCTGCACTGATGGGCACTGATAAGAGGGGGCACTGATAGGCAGCACTGATGAGCACTGATGAGGCTGCACTGATGGGCACTGATGAGAGGGGGCACTGATAGGCAGCACTGATGGGCACTGACGAGGCTGCACTGATGGGCACTGATGAGAGGGGGCACAGATAGGCGGCACTGATGAGGCTGCACTGGTGGGCACTGATGAGAGGGGGCACTGATAGGCAGCACTGATGGGCACTGAGGAGGCTGCACTGATGGGCACTGACGAGAGGGGGCACTGATAGGCAGCACTGATAGGCACTGATGAGGCGGCACTGATGAGGCGGCACTGATGAGGTGGCACTGATGGGCACAGATAGGTGGCAATAATAGGCAGCACTGAAAGCGCCGATAGGTGGCAATGATAGGCAGCACTGATAGGTGGCACTGACTGGCAGCACTGCTGGGCACTGATTGGCGGCACTGGCACTGACTGGCAGCACTGCTGGGCACTGATTGGCAGCACTGGTAGGCACTGACTGGCAGCACTGGTGGGCACTGTATGGCAGCACTAATGGACACTGATTGTCCATAAAATCCCCAATTTGATGGTATTTTGAATAACATACTACACTATGCACTTTTCCTTGGGCTCTGTGTGTGAGCTTATTAAGGCACATCTTGGTTACTTCTGATGGACTCTGCCAAGAGGAAGGAGTGAGGACGGCTATCACAGATCTCAGTATCATTTTGGGTTTGTTTGTCAGAGTTCTGGTGGGTGCATAGGGTGAAGGTCTCACGGAAGAAGTGTCACCACTGGATTGATGTTGCTGGTTTTTACGTTTAACAGTCAATGGACTTTATTGTTCATCACATGCTGCACTTTCTGACTTTTTGGTGTTTATTGATGTATGTTATTATTATCAACATTGAATGGCTCATAAAGGTATTACGTGATTCACATGAACTTTGTGACTGAGAATTGCTATTTTATATTTTTTAGCGCCACTCAATTTGCTATTTATTTTCGTGTGGAATATCAGTGTACATACTTGCAATGTAAATCTCCCCCCCCCCCCCCTTTTAGTATAGTAATAACTGGCTCAGCAGAGTTATTTTCAACCTAGTAATAACATAAAAGAAAATCAGCTGCACTCTACTTAGCTCTCCTCTTGCAGTAGTTTTATTCATCAATAAATTGACTCCATCCAAAGTCAACGTTCCTTGAAGCGTTTCACCGCTCCTGACTTCCCCTATCCTTGTCCACAAGCCAGGAGTGGTGAGACGTGTGAAGGAAGGTTGGTTTTTGGGTGGAGACATTCCTGTATGCTGCCAATTTATTGATTATTAGAAAATACTGTTAGAGGAGCTAAGTGGAGTGCGGTTTATATTTTATGGACATTGGACACGGACTACAATTGCCAGCACCCAGGATGTCCATGTACAAGAGAAGCCAGCCTTGAGCAGAGCTACGGACTTGTGTGTATTTCTGTTCTAGTAATAACAAGTTTATTAAATCTGAACTCCAGCCTTACCTGTTAGTCTCGCACAGTTACAGTGGGGCAAACAAGTATTTAGTCAGCCACCAAAATAATTTGCAAATTATGGTGTAAAATAAGTATTTGGTGAATATGAAAAGTTCATGTCATTACTTTGTTATATATCCTTTGTTGGCAATGACAGAGGTCAGACGTTTCCTGGAAGTCCTCACAAGGTTGGCACACACTGTTGCTGGTATGTTGGCCCATCCTCCATGCAGATCTCCTCTAGAGCAGTGATGTTTTGGGGCTGTCACTGGGCAACACGGACTTTCAACTCCCTCCAAAGGTTTTCTATGGGGTTGAGATCTGGAGACTGGCTAGGCCACTCCAGGACCTTGAAATGCTTCTTACAAAGCCACTCCTTCGTTGCCCGGGCGGTATGTTTGGGATCATTGTCATGTTGGAAGACCCAGCCACGTTTCATCTTCAATGCCCTTGCTGATGGAAGGAGGTTTGCACTCAAAATCTCAGGATACATGGCCCCATTCATTCTGTCCTGTACATGGATCAGTCGTCCTGGTCCCTTTGCGGAGAAACAGCCCCAAAGCATGATGTTGCCACCCCCATGCTTCACAGTAGGTATGGTGTTCTTTGGATGCAACTCAGCATTCTCTCTCCTCCAAGCACGACGAGTTGTGTTTCTACCAAACAGTTCTATTTTGGTTTTATCTGACCATATGACATTCTCCCAATCCTCTTCTGGATCATCCAAATGCTCTCTAGCAAACTTCAGACGGGCCCCGGACATGTACTGGCCTAAGCAGGGGGACACGTCTGGCACTGCAGGATCTGAGTCCCTGGCGGCGTAGTGTGTTACTGATGGTAGCCTTTGTTACGTTGGACCCAGCTCTCTGCAGGTCATTCACTAGGTCCCCCCGTGTGGTCCTGGGATTTTTGCTCACCGTTCTTGTGATCATTTTGACCCCACGGGGTGAGATCTTGCGTGGAGCCCCAGATCGAGGGAGATTATCAGTGGTCTTGTATGTCTTCCATTTTCTAATTATTGCTCCCACAGTTGATTTGTTCACACCAAGCTGCTTGCCTATTGCAGATTCAGTCTTCCCAGCCTGGTGCAGGCCTACAATTTTGTTTCTGGTGTTTTTCGACAGCTCTTTAGTCTTCACCATAGTGGAGTTTGGAGTGTGACTGTTTGAGGTTGTGGACAGGTGTCTTTTATACTGATAACAAGATCAAACAGGTGCCATTGATACAGGTAATGAGTGCAGGACAGAGGAGCCTCTTAAAGAAGAAGGTACAGGTCTGTGAGAGCCAGAAATCTTGCTTGTTTGTAGGTGACCAAATACTTATTTTCCACCATAATTTGCAAATAAATTCTTTCCAGATCAGCCAATGAGATTGTCTGGATTTGTTTTCTCATTTTGTCTCTCATAGTTGAGGTCTCCCTATGATGCCAATTACAGGCCTCTCTCATCTCTGTAAGTGGGAGAACTTGCACAATTGGTGGTGACTAAATACTTTTTTGCCCCACTGTACTCTGTTTTGACTGCACACTGGGAGCTTCTTACAGTGCTTATTACTAGACTGGAGGGCATCCATGGTCATCTAGTTCTTTTCTCCCAGCCTGACTGCCTCTGGCCTGCCCCCCCTCACCCATGGATTTCAATTCTTACAAATTCATCATCACATGTGGGCGTTACCTATGGCGGCCTACATGCAAACGCATTTTGCCCAAGAATGCCCACTCCATCAGACTGATACCCACCCATCAAGCCATTTTGACATTTCATGTAATGAAAACAGAGAAGTTCATTTAAAAATTGCATTATCATGTTGAGCAGATCAAAACTTCAGCTTTAGCAAGAACCAGTAGGGGATATCTGGGGTCTAAGTGTATCATGATCTTCATAAATACTTCTGTGATACTCCTTCAAAACTTCATCATCCTAATCAGAAGCACACACATTACAATCTGACTCTATAATCTCTGTACATTTATTTTAGATATTCTATGTATGTGCTTATGGTCCACCAAAAGAATCAATTCAATTTATTCCCATTGAGGTAAGTGCTAGCTTTACATAGTAATTGGTAAATCTAAGGGAGGATAGATTACAATGAATATTGCCACCTTTATACTGTATGTCCAAACTAGATGGTAAAAGTCAGGCATTGAGAATTTAGAACGAGAATTAGAGATGGACCTGTCTCTTGTTCTGTAATGTTGAAGACATTTTTAACACTGAAGAACTGAAGATGGGTCTGGGTCACATTGGTGAAAAAATATGGCAAAAAATATATAATATAGCATATATGATTGCTATACAAGTCATATTCAGTATGTAACTTACATACAAGTTACATACAATAAAGAAACGTCTGTTATAATACAAATGCCATGGATTTACTGTCAGTGCGTTTCGTGGCAAAACTGCCATTTCTTTAGGACCTTACATTCAGTCAGTCCGCCTCTGGTCTCCACAGAAGAGAGCCGGGAAGTATAACGTACGGCCATATTGCATTGTAACTCCTATTTTCTGTACAGCATATAGAAAAGGGGGGATTGAATACCTGAAGGATTTTTATACAAAGTAACAAGTGCACTTTAAAACATGAGTATAAAAAGATGAGGTAAACTCACCTGCCTGTCATGGTTTTAGTAGCAGGCACCACACACACTTTAAAAAGAAACTATGATGGTTCTGAGGTTTTAATTTGATTATTTTAAAATATATATGTTTTTAACAAAGTAGAACTATAGGCAAAATGTTATTTTTTTGGATAGAACAAGGGAGGGTTATAACCCTGTCAACTTTTTTTTTTCGCCATCTGTGTCTCTTTGTGGGGATTTCCCTTCACCTACTGTCCCTTGGCCAAACAGAAAGTTAGAGGAAATCCCTTCAAATTAAGGGAACTCCTTGGGGACTCCCTTCATGGGGTCCCCATTGGAAGATTTCCCCACATTCTGGGGACAATCCAAAATTTGGGATTTTTGTTTAACTTTTACTTTCACTTTTAGTGATAATGGTAAACAGGACTAATAGAGGGGTGAATCATCCTAACAGGGACACAGACAGCACTAAAGACAGCATTATAATCCATTTGCGCTCTATACAAAACTAAAAAAAAACTTTTGCCTTTAGTTATATTTTAATGTGTTATATCATATTTACTATTTATAGAAATTCCTTGTTTTACAGAGAGCATTTAATACAGAATACAGAGCACTCTGGGTTTTCTAAACGGGTGCACAGCAGCAGCTGTTTTCCTTCAGACTCTTTCTTTCTAAAATAAACTCTATATGGCCCATTTGAACAAAGCAGACAGGAAGGTGAATAGGGGGGATAAATCCCAACTCTGACTCATTCACTTCTTCATGCAAATTCCAGCTTCAGCTGTAAATAAGAGATCAGCAGACCAAAACTAACAGGTTAACATGTTAAAGGGAACCTAGAGGCCCACATGTTGATATTTAAGTATGTAATATTCATATGCAATATTTCGTATTTACTTGATTGAGATATATATATATATATATATATATATATATATATGTGGCAGCACAGTGGCTAAATGGTTAGCACTTCCACCTAGAAGTACTCGGGTCATTGGTTCAAATCCCAGCCACAGCACCACCTGCCTCGAGTTTGCATGTTCTCCCTGTGCCTGCATGGGCTTCCTCCAGGCACCCCGGCTTCCTCTCACACTCCAAAGACATGCTGGTAGGTTACTTGTCTCCTGTCTAAATTGTCCCTAGTATGTGTATGTATGAATGTGAGTTATAGACCTTAGATTGTACACCCCTTGAGGGTTAGGGACCTTAGATTGTACACCCCTGAGGGTTAGGGACTGATGTGAGTGTACAATTCACAACTGTCAATATACAAATGTAAAGCACTGTGTAAGCTGACAGTGCTATATAAGTACCTTTAATAAATAAATAGAAATATATATTTTTTATACATTCTCCTTATTATGCACAAAGTAAACAAAAACACATTTTCCTAAAAGAAATATGAGGTGCCTATTTGTTTTAGCCACTTTCCCGCTGCCCTATAGCAAAAATACTGCTACAGGGCGGCAGGGCTTTCCAAAACAATACATGCAGTATACATGTGATTTTGCATTTCCGGGTAGGGGACCCAACCTGCACCACCATTAGCGGCCTCAGCTGTCAATCACCGGGTCCCGGCTGGTGATTCCCCGCCAGCACCCAGCGATCGCCAAGTATCACTGATGGGGGAGAGACCTGTATGTAAACAATACAGATCTCTCCCCTGTCAGCTCCCGCACATTGCTTTGTATGGCTCTGTATAGCAGAGCCATACAAAGCAGTGTGCTTACACAGTGAAACAGACACACAGCACACAGTAAAACAGCACACAGTTAACCCTCTGATTGTCCCAGATGTTAACCCCTTCCTGCTCAGTGCCATTAGTACAGTGTCAGTGCTTTTTATTAGCACTGATCACTGTATTAGTGTCACTGGTGATGTCAGTGACAGTCAGTAACCTCCAGTGTCAGAATGCCAGTCGCAGTCCCACTATAAGTCGCTGATCGCCGCCATTACTAGTATAAAAAAGAAAAAAATTCCAGTATATATACCACCATTTGTAGACGCTATAACTTTCACGTAAACAAGTTAATTTACATGTATTGGGATTTTTTTAGCAAAGACGTAGAATATATTTTGGCATACAATTATGACGAAATTTGATTTTTTAAATTTTTTTACTCTACGTGTTTAATAGCAAAAGGTCAAAAATATTGTTTTTTTTTTCAAAATTGTCTGTCTTTTTTTGTTTATAGTGCACAAAATGTAAAATGCACCTGTGATTAAATACCACCAAAAGAAAGCTCCATTTGTGAGGGAAAAAAAGGGCATACATTTCATTTGGGTGCAGTGTTGCATGACTGCGCAATTTACGGTTAAAGTTACTCAGCGCCGTATTGCAAAAAAATGGCCTGGTCAGGAAGGGGGGTAAATCCTCTGGAGGGCAAGTGGTTAAGTATGTACATAATGATGTTAACAGCAATGTCAACAAAATTGCTGATATCATTCCAAGACATGAGCAACATTTCCTTAACTAATTTAAAAGATTGCAAAGAACCCGAAATATGTTAAAAGGTATTCATCTCAAAGCCGCTGTAAATCAGAATGATAGTTACATGAGCCATGAAAACTGTATTTGCAGACGTATTCTGCTTGCCGTGTGGATTCTGTTCATGTAATCCTGTACTACTCTTGCAACACTTGAAATCATATGAGGGACAACAACAGTTGCCAAAGCTTCAGCATCATTTAAGGTGACAATGTGAAATCCTGTGTATCAGATGTCACATGGGCTTCAATACTACATAAAAGTCAACTAATATAAAAAATAAACTAATATAAGAAAACAATACAGAAGGAGGATAGGAAAAACATTCTTGGTTCTTGTAGTGATAATGATTTCTCCGTATTTTATAAAAGTCATATTTAATGCTTCTCCAGTAATGAACACTTTTTCAGAAATTAAAGTATATCTAAACCCAAGTAGAAAAATTTTATATATTGCATTTGACAAATCCTTAGATGTGTGGCTGCATTGGTTTGCTTTTTAACCTCCCTGGCGGTATGATTATTTCAGATTTTTTGTGCTGAAAGCGGTACCATTATTCTGCATGGAAATATGTAGTTTTTTTTATTGTAGGCTGTAATATTTAGGAATAACTCACTGAAATCTGTCCGAACAAGAGTCTAGTAAACATCCCGGATATGATAAAATTTGAAACTCGAAATCATAAATTATAATTTAATAAATAATCATAAAAAATAATAATAATACATTTAATTCAATAATATAATCAAACCAAAAACACTGAAATTTGAAATATAGCGCCAAGTTCCTACATCGCTGAGCAAAGTCGCAGAATCGTTTTCAGTGTCTGATGAGGAATTTCCCCCACGAATCATTATCACTCAATTCTGCAAGTGGTTCTGATTTACTATCGCTGTTCTCTAGCCGGTCTAAAACCGCTTTTGACATAAAGGGACGCTTTTTGGACGCCATGGACGTTTCTCAGTTTCCAGGCAGAAAGAACAGTCAAAATGCAGGCAGGGCGACGGACAAAGCACTCGGGACACAATGTATGTGAAATGGGTTGAAACAGCAATGTTTTACTATGAAAAATGTGTTTTGAAAAAATTGACATTTTTTCCAATTTTCAAATTTCCCGCCGCCGGCGCCCGTACGTCCCGACGTCACAGGGACCGGAACACAGAAGTTGGATGCCGGCATCGGCCGGAGGAGATGACCGGGGACGCTGCAGGGGACACATTGCGGAGCGAAGGACAAGGTAAGTGCTGCAGGGAATCCCTGAGCAACGCTGCATGGTAAGCCCGAGTGTAGCTCGGGGGGGGTTACCGCTTTTGGTACTCAAATTTTACCCCAAGCTACACTCGGGAATACCGCCAGGGGGGTTAATGTACTATTTCAGGTACAAAAAACTGTTGATCCTGTGAAATTTTGAGTCCTTGTAACTTACTGTGGACTGAAATGAAATCTTAATCCCTTCACGCCTGAGGGTAAAACAAATCTTAATGCCTAAGCACAATTTTGCAATATTGACATGTATTAGTAAATCCGTACACATCATCACAACTACTTTGTACATCCAGGTGAATTATATCCTGTTTTTTTCAGGACAAATTGGGATTTCATTTGGTGGTAAATGGTAATGGGTATCTCCTGATTTTTTTTTATTATCAAAGGAAAACTGGCCCAAAATAGTAAAAAAAAACATTTTTTATTTAGCTGTGTGTTACTACCATAACCTACCACCAAAGAACAACCCAAAAAAAATTTCCAGCTCTTGAGGGTGGCAGTGATACCATATATGTGTATGTTATTTGTTGTTTGTACCTGTACTACAGCACAGAAACAATAGTGCACATTTTGGTTTTTTTGGGGTTTTTTTTACCTAGAACACTCTGCACTAACTGACACTGATACCAAATTTTGTTTTTTAAATCCTGGCCTTTTACCCTGACCTTGACCCAAAAACTTACCCTGGCACTGAACTAGATCAAACCTTAGTCTGGGTATTTTTTTCTTTATTTTTTATTTTATTTTGTAATATTTATTTATTTTTTATTATTATTATTAACAAACATTATTTTCCCCTCTATGCCAGGAGTTAGAGAGATACAATATATCTCTCTCCTCCATTCATAAAGTGAAAAAAAAAAACCAAGGGGGCCAGGCTGTACAGTGACTGATCACTGTGATAGCCAATCAGAGGCTATCATAGCCATCATGTGACTCAGAATCAGTTGTCCCAAATTCCGACCATTAGAACGGGACCCGGGGCTCTCAGTGACACCCGGTCTTTGTGCTCGGAGTGCGGTGAGATCCCAGCAGAAAGACAGGTTTGCAAATATGCGGCTCCACGGAAAAGATCCCAGTTCTGTGAGGCCTCATATTTGTGTGATGTCGGCATCAGGTGGTTTAACAATGTTATCAGCTATCTCAGCTAGATTCTGTGAATTACAAAGCAACAGCCCTGTATGTAAAGGAGATGAGGAGGGTGTTTGTAGCTTGCTCAGGAGGCTCAGGAGGCTCAGGATAGCAGCCTAGGGTAAAACAATTGCTCCTCCATACATACAGTGCATTGAATGAGCTTTGTCAATGTAGGACAGGAAATGTGTATTTTGCAGAATCACCGGTAATCGAATAAGCATGAAAAAGAAAAACAACTGCAGCCACCATATCAAAGGACTAGTAAGCTGCAATATATAACATTTTAGTTTTGAAATTTAGATAAGTCCAACTCCCCTCCTGCATTGTGCAAGTGTTAAATGCTCATTATGTCAGGGCAGCCCCAACACCTCCGGAGGGGCGCACAATAGCAGTGCTTTTTTGTACCTCAACACCTAAAAATGTAGGTCCCACTGCATTTTTTGCAGGACGTTGCAATACATACTGAAGAAGTTGGAGTACAATAACCCCCAGCATTGATGTCCATGAGTGCAATAATATTCCCCAGCATTGGTGTTTATGAATGCAATATTAACCCCCCGCACTGCTGTCAGTGGATGCAATAATAACCCCCCGCACTGCTGTCAGTGGATGCAATAATAACCCCCGCACTGCTGTCAGTGGATGCAATAATAACCCCCGCACTGCTGTCAGTGGATGCAATAATAACCCCCAGCACTGCTGTCAGTGGATGCAATAATAACCCCCCGCACTGCTGTCAGTGGATGCAATAATAACCCCCCGCACTGCTGTCAGTGGATGCAATAATAACCCCCAGCACTGCTGTCAGTGGATGCAATAATAACCCCCCGCACTGCTGTCAGTGGATGCAATAATAACCCCCCGCACTGCTGTCAGTGGATGCAATAATAACCCCCAGCACTGCTGTCAGTGGATGCAATAATAACCCCCCGCACTGCTGTCAGTGGATGCAATAATAACCCCCAGCACTGCTGTCAGTGGATGCAATAATAACCCCCCGCACTGCTGTCAGTGGATGCAATAATAACCCCCCGCACTGCTGTCAGTGGATGCAATAATAACCCCCAGCACTGCTGTCAGTGGATGCAATAATAACCCCCCACACTGCTGTCAGTGGATGCAATAATAACCTCCAGCACTGCTGTCAGTGGATGCAATAATAACCCCCAGCACTGCTGTCAGTGGATGCAATAATAACCCCCCGCACTGCTGTCAGTGGATGCAATAATAACCTCCAGCACTGCTGTCAGTGGATGCAATAATAACCCCCCGCACTGCTGTCAGTGAGTGTAATAATATGCCCATTCATTGGTGTCAATGGACACAATAATAACTCCCAGCACTGTGTTAGTGAATACAATAATAACTCCCAGCATTGGTGTCCGTGAGTGCAATAATAACTCCCAACATTTGTTTTAGTGGTCACAATATTAGCCCCCAGCAACGGTGTTAGTACTGGTGGTCACTGGAAGTGATATTAACCCCCCCACACACACACAAACACTCACCTCCCTGCATTGGCAGTCATTAGCACTTAAACTTAATCCTAACCCACCTCCCTGCATTTGTTGTCCAGTGGCACTGAAATTAACCCCCCCCCATCCCCCCTGCATTGGTGGTCACTGCCAGTGAAATGTAACTTCCATGTCTCCCTGCAATGATGGTCACTTGTAGTGAAATGTAACCACCCCTGCACTGGTGATCAGTGTCAATGAAAGTTAACCCTCCTCATTCCTTTGTATTGGGGGTCATGGCAGTGACAGTTAACCCTCTCTTCCCTTCTCTTGCATTGGAGGTCATGCCAAAGAAAGTTAAAGCGGAACTTACAGTGTTACTAAACTCCCGTCTCTTGGGTGGAGCCCTGAACTATTTCAGATGCTTGATTATAAGGACTGTGCACACCTGTACACAGAGCCTGCTGGTCTCCTGTATGACCTGGACACGGGGCTGCAGGTTTCATCCCTTCCAAAACTCTTGGAAGCCTCTGAGCTCCAGAACCCAATCTGGGAATTATGAAACCTGGAGAAAAACAAAATAACAATTTTCTCAGGTCATAATAGTCATTGTGGAGCCCCTCAATCTGCCTCCTTGAGAACCCTTTGTGCCATATACACTATATTGTCAGAAGTATCAGGACGCCTGCCTTTACACGCACATGAACTTTAATGGCCCCCCAGTCTTAGTCTGTATGGTTCAATATTAAGTTGGTCCACCCTTTGCACCTAGAACAACTTCAATTCTTCTGGGAAGGCCGTCCACAAGGTTTAGGAGTGTGTCTATGGGAAGGTTGGACCATTCTTCCAGAAGCACATTTGTGAGGTCAGGCACTGATGTCGGGGGAGGAGGCCTGGCTCAGAGTCTCCGCTCTAATTCATCTCAAAGGTGTTCTATGGGGTTGAGGTCAGGACTCTGTGCAGGACAGTCAAGTTCCTCCACCCCAAACTCACTCATACATGTCTTTATGGACCTTGCTTTGTGCACTGGTGGGCAGTCATGTTGGTACAGGAAGGGGCCATCCCCAAACTCCTCCCACAAAGTTGGGAGCATGAAATTGTCCAAAATTGTCTTGGGATGCTGGCGCTTGGAACTAATGCAGGCCATAGACGTGCGGAAAATCGGCCGTTTTTTTTTTTTAAATCGTAAATCGGTCATTCAGACAGCCGACGTTGCCATTAATTTAAAAAAAAAACAGTCGGTGGGTTTTAGTCCCGTCTACGGTCGTCAATTAATATAATAGAGGTGTCCCTGCATAGAGATCCGCTATTATATCTGACAGAAGAAATAGATTCTGCAGAAGAAGAGAAACAACATTGTATCTATTTGTAGTTGAATAGAAACATCTGTATCCGAAATGCATACAAATAGATACAATGTTGCAGATTTTTTTCTTCTCCGTCTTCTTCTGCAAAATCTATTTCATCTTCTCTTTTCTTCTATTCTTCTTCTTGATATTCTATTTCTTCTTCTCTTGCAAAATCTATTTCTTCTTTTTCTTCATAGTCAATTTATTGTCAGAACGGCCGATTTGACCATAAATTACCGTGAAAATCAGCCGATCTAACAAATCGTCCCAGGATTTTCCAGCTTGGACGATTTTCAAAATCTCTTTAAATTAAGAAAAACGGCCGACATTTTTCCCCACTAACGGTATGAATATCGGCCGATTTTTTTTATCGGCCGATAATTCGGCAAGAAAATCCAAAATCTATGGCCTGCATAAGAGGCCAAATCCAACCCCTGAAAAACAACCCCACACCATAATCCCCCCTCCACCAAACTTTACACTTGGCACAATACAGTCAGACAAGTACCGTCCTCCTGGCAACCGCCAAACCCAGACACGTCCATCGGATTGCTAGATAAAGAAGCGTGATTCGTCATTCTACACACTGTTGTGCTAATCTGAAGGCCATATTTAGCTATTGACTCTACAGACAGTTGGTGACTTCTGCGCACTGTTCGCTTCAGCATGAGCTGACCCCGCTCTGTTATTTTACGTGGCCTACCATTTCGTGGCTGAGTTGCTGTTGTTCCCAATTGTTTCTACTTTGTTATAATCCACTGACCATTTGGAAACTCGGGCACTGCCCGAGGGCCCGGGGTCAGTAGGGGACCCTATGAGATGCCCCTGGTACCTTTTTCATAGGCTTTTTTGAGTTTGGGCAAGGACACAGGGGCCCCATGATCCCCTATTGCCCGGGGGCCCCATGAGTTGTCAGTCCGCCCCTGGTTATAATCCCACTAACAGTTGAGCGTGGAATATTTAGTAGCCAGGAAATGTCACGGATGGACTTATTGCACAGGTGGCCACCTATCACGGGACCACGCTTGGAGTCACTGAGCTCCTGAGAGCAACCCATTCTTTCACCAATGTTTGTAGAAGCAGTCTGCATGCCTAGGTGATGATTTTATACACCTGTGTCCATGGAGGTGATTGGAACACCTGAATCACATGATATGGAGGTGATTGGAACACCTGAATCACATGATATGGAGGTGATTGGAACACCTGAATCACATGATATGGAGGGGATTGGAACACCTGAATCACATGATATGGAGGTGATTGGAACACCTGAATCACATGATATGGAGGTGATTGGAACACCTGAATCACATGATATGGAGGTGATTGGAACACCTGAATCACATGATATGGAGGTGATTGGAACACCTGAATCACATGATATGGAGGTGATTGGAACACCTGAGTCCAACGGTTTGGCGGGTTGTCTCAATACTTTTGGCAATATAGTGTACCTATTTTTACAGAGTGACAGGGCCCAGCACTGTTACAGAACATTTCATCTTTGCAGTCCAGGGGTGGGGGGCTGGTGTTTGGCTTTAACGACTATTTGAATCTACATTTTACACAGCATGCTGCTGCTTCTCACATTCTGTTCTGCAGGATCCTGGAATTGGGAAATCACCATAGATCGCTATGATGCTGACTACTTCAAATGTTCCAGAGCACAGTGGCAGACACATGCGAGGCAGTGGGATCTCAACACTATTGTGTGAAGGACATGAGAGGAGAGTGTAATTTATATGTAGTCCTTACCTCCCCCAAAGTCTAATCTTCCTAAGCCTCCTTTTCTGTGTGAATATGACGGGTCCTGATAGGATCGTGATCTGCTTAAGCCTATCTTTTTTTACCTCTAAACATTATACAAAACTTCATACAAGACGGCATTTCTGAGATTGACTTATTTTCCTACCACAAAGCTTTTGATATGATAAACTGTCTCATAAAACTGCAAATGAGTACAGATTGAAAGCACTCAAAGTTATAAATGCTTCTGGCACACATTCCCGTTATCTCTCATAAAAACACAGCCAACTATCATGGAACTAAAAATAAACAGAATAGGGAGGTAATTTTAGAATCAAAAACATTCAGGGTCAGACTATTAAAATGATGAGCTGCATGTACGGCTGTCTGCAGTTTAAAATAGAATGCAATTAACAGCCTGTCACAAAAAGCTTCATGTTTCATCACCTGCAATCAGATGTATGCTGATTATAACATATCGAATTATTGAGATAAACTACCATAATCCTTCACCAATAAAATTGTCTGCTCTAGAGGATGTGTTTATTTTAAAAAAAATGCAGAGCTATTTGTTCTGCAAAATTGCATGTACAATTGTTCTGTGTAGGCTATTTTCTCTAGAGATCAGATGTTGTTCAATAAGATAGGCGTGAATCAGGAAAATGTCATGATATGGCCACTAGATGGAGCTGATGATCTTAGGAAATACTTACTTGATTTACTATGATTGTCAGCTCTATCTAGTGATCATGACAGTGTGGAACAAGCTGAATACAGAACATCTGACCTGGGGAGAAAACATTCAGTTTTGCTGGCATTAACATAAAACAAATTTACATGCAGTTTTGCAGGACGAACAGCTCTGCACATTTTTTTTTTTATAAATGCACCTTTAGGAACATTATTAGAAGTATATATGAACCCAAGGCTGAGTTTATCATGAGGCATAGTAAGGCTGTGCCTAAAGGCTGCAGAGGATAGGGGAAAGGCTTTCCTTATACAATACACCACATACACATATATACAGTCAGGTCCATAAATATTGGGACATGGACACAATTCTAGCATTTTTGGGTCTATACACCACAATGGATTTTAAATGAAACAAACAAGATGTGCTTTAACTGCAGACTGTCAGCTTTAATTTGAGGGTATATACATCCAAATCAGGTGAAGGGTGTAGGAATTACAGTTTGCATATGTGCCTCCCACTTGTTAAGGGACCAAAAGTAATGGGACAGAATAATAATCATAAATCAAACTTTCACTTTTTAATACTTGGTTGCAAATCCTTTGCAGTCAGTTACAGCCTGAAGTGTGGAACGCATAGACATCAGCAGACGCTGGGTATCATCCCTGGTGATGCTCTGCCAGGCCTCTACTGCAACTGTCTTCAGTTCCTGCTTGTTCTTGGGGCATTTTCCCTTCAGTTTTGTCTTCAGCAAGTGAAATGCTCAATCGGATTCAGGTCAGGTGATGGACTTGGCCATTGCAGAACATTCCACTTCTTTGGTTGCTTTTGCAGTCTGCTTTGGGTCATTGTCCATCTGCACTGTGAAGCGTCCAATGAGTTGTGAAGCATTTGGCTGAATATGAGCCGATAATATCCCCGAAACACTTCACAATTCATCCGGCTGCTTCTGTCAGCAGTCACATCATCAATAAATACAAGAGAAGCAGTTCCATTGGCAGCCATACATGCCCACGCCATGACACTACCACCACCATGATCACTGATGAGGTGGTATGCTTAGGATCATGAGCAGTTCCTTCTCCATACTCTTCTCTTCCCATCACTCTGGTACAAGTTGATGTCGGTCTCATCTGTCCATAGGATGTTGTTCCAGAACTGTGAAGGCTTTTTTAGATGTCGTTTGGCAAACTCTAATCTGGCCTTCCTGTTTTTGAGGCTCACCAATGGTTTCCATCTTGTGGTGAACCCTCTGTATTCACTCTGGTGAAGTCTTCTCCTGATTGGTGACTTTGACACACATACACCTACCTCCTGGAGAGTGTTCTTGATCTGGCCAACCGTTGTGAAGGGTGTTTTCTTCACCAGGGAAAGAATTCTTCGCTCATCCACCACAGTTGTTTTCCGTGGTTTTCCGGATCTTTGGGTGTTGCTGAGCTCACCGGTGCGTTCCTTCTTTTTAAGAATGTTCCAAACAGTTGTTTTGGCCACGCCTAATGTTTTTACTATCTCTCTGATGGGTTTGTTTTGTTTTTGCAGCCTAATGATGGCTTCACTGATAGTGACAGCTCTTTGGATCTCATCTTGAGAGTTGACAGCAACAGATTCCAAATGCAAATAGCACACTTGAAATGAACTCTGAACCTTTTATCTGCTCATTGTAATTGGGATAATGAGGGAATAACACACACCTGGCCATGGAACAGCTGAGAAGCCAATTGTCCCATTACTTTTGGTGCCTTAACAAGTGGGAGGCACATATGCAAACTGTTGTCATTCCTACACCGTTCACCTGATTTGGATGTAAATACCCTCAAATTAAAGCTGACTGCAGTTAAAGCACATCTTGTTTGTTTCATTTCAAATCCATTGTGGTGGTTTATAGAGCCAAAAATGTTAGAATTGTGTCGATGTCCCAATATTTATGGACCTGACTGTGTATATACACACTATCACAATGATTTAAGTACTGGTTATAACCAATTAAAGAAAGCGTTCTGTGCAGAAGAAATGAACAGTGGATATTGCTTCGGGATCCAAAGGTTCTGTTCCTAAAGAATTCAATAATGGAAATCCATCCTCTGAAAATACAAAGTGACAAATACTTAGTCTGATGGCGCTGAACCTGGTAATAAAGTTAATATACTTTGGTCAGTCCATTCTAACCAGATATAAGTGTTCTTGTTGGGTTTAATAACCCAGTACTTCTCTTAGATCTACAGTGATGATTCCATTTTGCTAAACTTTCCACCTTATGCCTATCCAGTGCTCTTTTCTATCCATAATTTAAAATGAAGAGTAATTCCAAAAGGGGACATGAGAACTTAATGCCTATCTAAACCCAAAAACAAAAATGTAATATTCTTCAGCTTAACAGTCCATAGACATGCTGGATTACAACAGAGGCTGCAGCTTCTAATTTTAGTAAAATAGTGCTCTTTGTATTCATACAGATAAAGGACCTCCTATCAACAGGTCCCTATGGCCATGAAAAAAACAATTTCTGATAATGCCAATTACAGTTAGATAGGAAATTATTGTGGGCCAACTAGTCTAGGGGATCTCCCAATTCCAATCTTATGTATGTGGTGTGACGATCGCGGCGTCAGACCCCAGCCCTTCTCACCAAACTTGTGCTCGAAGGACTAGCCAATCTAAAACCACGATGTCACAATGCCACGCCCAGCTGCACCCTGCACAAAGATTTTCCAGCTAATGGACTACAATCTGTGTACCTGCAGCCTGAAAGCGATTGTTACTGGGTCAGGTTAATTACGCAGTTAACCCTTCACACTGCCACCACCTCCTTTTTGTACAGAGAAAGAGGAAACTCAGCAATATCAGCAATAACACTAGGATGGTTGAAATAATCGTCTGTATACCACTGTCACCGCAGACAGGTTATACAGAGGGTTAAACACACATAGTAGCGCTCTTCAGCGGCAGGAATTCGTAAGTTGCATTAAGAAGCTTTAGAAACAGTTCAACACTTTCAGAAAGTAAGATTTATTACTAAAAGGTCAAAAGGGGGCAATAAAAATATTTACAGAAAAAAGATGTAACCAATATATATATAAATATACAGAGAACAATAACACAGCAAAGAGATAACAGAAAGAAGTTTAGGTAGATAAGTACTTGCCAAAAAGCCTTGGGTTAAGCAGCTTCAAGTCTCATGAGCCAAAGAGGATTTCTTGTCTCTACTGCTAGTTTCCATGTTAAAAGCAGGAGACTCTTCTCTTCTCTCACACACACACCACTCCAAGCATAACAGCCCTTTTTCTAGAAAATCCCCAGGGTGTCTCTTTGGAGCAGTAACCAATGGTCTCCTTTTGGGGAGGGAGGTGTAGGGGGAGACCTAAGTTACAACCAGAATCTCTCATAGCTTATATTTTGTCCCATAACTTTTCTTAGGTACATTTGCCGGCCTGGGCACTAGTATATTAATACTCAGTCGAATCTGCGGAATGGTTAGATATGAAACATGTCTCATGCACTTGAATGGTCCAGGAGATAGGAGATGTAATTTTCTGCTTTTCTATATATTCCAGCTACTGAATATAATATATCAAACGGTTTGTATTAGCTTAACCAATCTGGCGATATGCTTGGTTTTTATGTAAGTCTCTCATATTCCAAGATATGAAGTCATAGGGGGAAAATGGATTTTAAATGTGATATCTAGTTTTTTACTTCTCTGGAATGTCTTTGAAGTCAGTGAAGGCTTAGTTTACGCTTTTACGATATGCCAGATTGCACAGTTTCTTAGACAGCTAGGCACTCAGCTAGTGAGGGGTTATAGCTCGGAGCTCTCCTGCTGTGCTTTGGCTGCTTGTGACCTCTGCAAACACACTCAGACCATATGTCACTCAACAGAGAGGGAGGGGGATGAGAAATCTACAAGATGGAGGGGGCAGCCTGCTTTGGGCGTGAGAAATGGTATTACATAGAAAATCCTTAACAAAATGGAGGGTCGCGTCTGTCTCTGTGTGCACGATTGCTACATGTGGGTGCTGTATAATGTATTATGATCTTGTGACAAATGAAGAACTACATTGAGACTTGATGCTTTTTAAGCGGACATTGAAACATAGCATACGGGTATCAGCAAATATTACATGACCAGAGGACTAAACATGGCTTGTCTCCCTTTCCCTTTGACCATTACCTCCTCCCCTTCACATTCATTGACCACTCGGACAACAAGCTGGCTAAAACAGCCTTTTATCACAACAAAAATAAATAACATTTGTAAATAATGTAAACAAAATATAACTGGAACTTCCAAGTCCCAGTAGACATCAATAAATGAAACTACCTGCGTCCTACTTAAAATAGTCCTCCAGCCGCAACACCACCGACTCGGAGACAACCACCGCAGATACCACCATCAGAAAAAACTGGCAGCCGTACCTCGAACGGGTCCCTACAAAGTACCTTTTTGTGCCCGCAGTAACCTACGAGGACTTTGCACCCCGCTGGCTCCTGTCAGCACTAACCAACACAGCCACAACCCAAAAAACGGGCAAGACACAACGGGCAGGAGGGAGGGAAGATTTCCTTTGCTAATCTTCCTTCCGGCTGAAGACCCCTTCCCACATCCCATCCAAACCACCCCCCTGGCTCCACCCTCTCCTATCTTAACCACTTAGCACTCCCCGTCCTATTTCTTGCCAACTTAGATAACTCTCCTCTCCCCAGCCCCCTTAACCCCTGTCATGCCGGCCCTCCGCTCATGTCTTCTCCTTTCCTCTTACCCTGGGCCTCCCTTTATTGTCATTGAGGCTGAGAAAGGTCATTTGTAATCCTCGGACGGCATACACATACTTATATTGTAAATTCAGTCATATTTTGTAAAGGAATGTGAAGGGTATGAGTGACCAGCAACATGCAATAACCAATACGTTTAGCAACCAATCAGATTTCAAGTTGGGGCACTTACATTGGTAAAAGATCAGTTCTAATTTGTTGCTGTGCATTATTGAATAGGCTTAAAGTGTTAATAAACCCGCCATAGTACAATCAGTCTGTAGATGCAGTAAAGCATGCTTGTTATACTCACTGTGCAACCTAAGGGGTTAATCTTCTGCATTGTGTAAAAAGGCCTTTTAATCTGTTTTTTTCTGCCCCTCCTCTTGTTCAAATGTCCACATCTTATCTCCTGATAAGGCAGACTGAACCCGTAACCACATATCGTGTGGAGTCACTCTGCACATGCTCCATTTAGTGTGTATTGCTAGAGAGGTTTTTTTTTTCTCTTGGAAGAGTGCATGTGATCAGCACAGGGCCAATGAGCACTTTCAAGACCGAGGTCAAGGGTTTCGCATCCTCCTAGAGCAGAAAGAAAATTCCTCCTACAAGCTTTAACCAGTGCTCAGGTGGCCACTGATAGAAGTCACAAGACTGCTATATACTGCTGATGAGAAAAGGTATTTAGCAGTTTATATTTACTAAAATAATTGCACTTCCATGTTCTGTGTACTGTGGGACACCAGATATAGTGAATGCGGGATCCGGGGAGACCAGATATAGTGAATGTGGGGTCCAGGGAGAGCGGATATAGTGAATGCGGGGTCTGGGGAGAGCAGGTATAGTGAATGCGGGGTCCGGGGAGAGCGGATATAATGAATGCAGGGTCTGGGGAGAGCGGATATAGTGAGTGCGGGGTCCAGGGAGAGCAGATATAGTGAATGCAGGATCCGGGGAGACCGGATATAGTGAATGCGGGGTCCGGGGAGACCGGATATAGTGAATGCGGGGTCCGGGGAGAGCGGATATAGTGAATGCGGGGTCCGGGGAGAGCGGATATAGTGAATGCAGGGTCCGGGGAGAGCGGATATAGTGAATGCGGGGTCCAGGGAGAGCAGATATAGTGAATGCAGGATCCGGGGAGACCGGATATAGTGAATGCGGGGTCCGGGGAGACCGGATATAGTGAATGCGGGGTCCGGGGAGAGCGGATATAGTGAATGCGGGGTCCGGGGAGAGCGGATATAGTGAATGCGGGGTCCGGGGAGAGCGGATATAGTGAATGCGGGGTCCGGGGAGAGCGGATATAGTGAATGCGGGGTCTGGGGAGAGCGGATATAGTGAATGCGGGGTCCGGGGAGAGCAGATATAGTGAATGCGGGGTCCGGGGAGAGCGGATATAGTGAATGCGGGGTACGGGGAGACCGGATATAGTGAATGCGGGGTCCGGGGAGACCGGATATAGTGAATGCGGGGTCCGGGGAGACTGGATATAGTGAATGCGGGGTCTGGGCAGAGCGGATATAATGAATGCGGGGTCCGGGGAGAGCGGATATAGTGAGTGCGGGGTCCAGGGAGAGCAGATATAGTGAATGCAGGATCCGGGGAGACCGGATATAGTGAATGCGGGGTCCGGGGAGAGCGGATATAGTGAATGCGGGGTCCGGGGAGAGCGGATATAGTGAATGCGGGGTCCGGGGAGAGCGGATATAGTGAATGCAGAGTCCGGGGAGAGCGGATATAGTGAATGCGGGGTCCGGGGAGAGCGGATATAGTGAATGCGGGGTCCGGGGAAAGCGGATATAGTGAATGCGGGGTCCGGGGAGACCAGATATAGTGAACGCGGGGTCCGGGGAGAGCGGATATAGTGAATGCAGAGTCCGGGGAGAGCGGATATAGTGAATGCGGGGTCCGGGGAGAGCGGATATAGTGAATGCGGGGTCCGGGGAAAGCGGATATAGTGAATGCGGGGTCCGGGGAGACCAGATATAGTGAACGCAAGGTCCGGGGTTTAGTAACACTTTAATAGTGTGAATGTAGAGTTAGGCATAAAAATAGGAAGTGGATGAAA
The DNA here is from genome assembly GCF_062004578.1 of Staurois parvus. Taxonomy (NCBI): domain Eukaryota; kingdom Metazoa; phylum Chordata; class Amphibia; order Anura; family Ranidae; genus Staurois; species Staurois parvus. The sequence goes on along the minus strand of NW_028318055.1, from coordinate 219,277 downwards.
ATCTCCTATCCATAAAAATGATTTCTGCAAAGTGATATGCCAAGATTGTCTGTTGAAACTAGATTTTGCCTCTATCATGTTCTTCTGCAAATTATAGATATCCATCATACCAATGAATGGAAGTTCATCGTACCAATCAACTACAAATTGATATATTGAGGTCTCTGTTATTGCATTAAAGATCAGGGGGTGATATGTTTTTTTAAAGTGATGATACTTGTAGAATAATCTTCCTCTACGCTGATTTACAGGTATGCTCTATAAATAATAATTTACTGTGGACTGTTTTTGTATTAATGTGTTGGCAATACATACTGCAGGCTAAAAAATGTTAGTTTTTCAAAATGACCCAATCAGATCTGTAATGCTGGGCATTAATCCCTCATAAACAGATATTAGTGGGCAATGACATTCCTCTTCATTTGTCTTGGAGTATAGCCAAGATTTTATAACTCATTTCTAAAGTGAAATTTTGAAGCTCAGCCAAAAGTATCCATTTCTCCCGCACAGCCAGTTGTGGATTAAAAACAAATCACCCAATTATATTGGAGATTCTAAATAGTGAGACATTGAGAAGATAGGATGTCTATTCAAGAGTTCTGAGAACCACTCACCTGGCAAATCATTCATCTGGGGTCTCAGTTTCCTCATTTGACTTTCCCTTTGTTTTGTTGACCTCTTTTAGATTTTGTTCACACCATGGTGCAGAGACGTCAGTTTTTCTGCATGCGTTCTGCAAGGGCACAAAGAAAACAGTTGTTCTCTATGTGCCCTGTTCACACCAAAACACAAGTATCACGTTTTTCTGGGCAGAAATCTGCAACATGTATAAAACTTAGTGAATTGCGAATAAAATCTGGTGTAAGGAAAAATATCACCAGCACACCATTTGGTCACATGCCTGATGAAGGGGTCCTGCAAGACTCCGAAACGTTGCCTTTCTGTAACTATGTGATCGTTCATTAATCACTTGCCGTCCGCCTGCTGTTTTTAAATGGCAGGACGGTGGCACTCCAGGGGCGGGTTGCCGTTCATAAACAGCACCCGCTATTTCTAGTTGTGCGCGCTCCTCCGGACACAGTGAAACACCGATCGTCGGACGGGACCTCTGTACGAGGTCCCGATCATGTGATCACTGATTGGCCAATCAGTGATCACATGCAAAGTAGTAAGCAAGATGTCACTTCTGACATCATTGCTTACTACGGGTCACATGGTCACAACAGCCTTGTACCATGTGACAAGTTTTGACCAGTCACAGCTCACACAGTATTTCTCAATGGCTGCAGGAATGCAGACAGAGAGAGAGAAATTATTGCTTTTACATCCTACATGGGTGTAAAAGCATTCACCTATAAAATAAATAAAAAAAAATCTTCATCACCCCCCACAAGTAGTACAGTGTCCCCATGGTGACACTGTACTGCTAGGGTGACAGTATGTAAAAAAAAACAAAAAAAAAAACATAAATAATATGAAAAAATAAAATAAAAATGTAAAAAAAATGTTTAAAAATTATAATTTTTGGTTATAACTAATTTGGCATATTTTGGCCAAGATTTATTAAGAAATAATATTTATTTGCAAAATTTTATAAGAAAAACACTTTTTTCAAAATTTTTGGACATTTTCATTTATATAGCAAAAAAAATAAAACTCCCAGTGGTGAATAAATACCACCAAAATAAAGCTTTATCTGTCTCAAAAAAATGGTAAAAAATTCATATGGGTACAGTGTTGCATGACCGCGCAATTGTCATTCAAAGTGTGATAGCACTGAAAGCTGAAAATTGCCCTGGACAGGAAGGGGGTGAAACCTTTGGACCCATATTGGTGATCCTTGGTGTGCTGGTGACATTCACCCTCGCTGATTTTGTTCGGTTCCAGCCGACGGTCACTGCAGCACCCACTTATACACGGCCATTTTTAACGTAGGAACGTGTGCGTTTGGACTATACACTTGAAATCTGATGTAGCCTCGTGCCTCTGCAAGTTAAATTTTGTGCATTTTTTCCATTAGTTTTTCTTCACTTATGGTATGAACAAGGTCATACTGTTGCATGGGGAGAGAGATGCAGGGTAGAGAGAGAGAGCTAGTAACATTTGTAGACAGGTGCACTTTATCCTTCCCTCTGTAGGTGGTGCTGTTTTGCTTTCCGTTGTACGAAGGGAATGGAAAATGAGAGGTTTGTTCCTCTGAAGACTCTGTAGGTGTCATCAGGAAAGCAGCTGTCTGATTGGACGCTACAACACTGGATGAACTCTTTGGCCATATTTAGTGTGGGCAATGCTAATAAAGAGCACTGTCCCACTGCCATTGGTGAGCATTTGTGAAGTGGGTAGAGCAGGGACAGGACCCCTGCTGGTCGGGGACGGTGTATATAGTGCTAGGGAGAGGTTTGTGTCGAGGAGTGGCTTCGTAAGAAGCATTTCAAGGTCCTGGAGTGGCCTAGCCAGTCTCCAGATCTCAACCCCATAGAAAACCTTTGGAGGGAGTTGAAAGTCCGTGTTGCCCAGCGACAGCCCCAAAACATCACTGCTCTAGAGGAGATCTGCATGGAGGAGGAGATCTGCATGGAGGATGGGCCAACATACCAGCAACAGTGTGTGCCAACCTTGTGAAGACTTCCAGGAAACGTCTGACCTCTGTCATTGCCAACAAAGGATATATAACAAAGTATTGACATGAACTTTTCATATTCACCAAATACTTATTTTCCACCATAATTTGCAAATAAATTCTTTCCAGATCAGCCAATGTGATTGTCTGGATTTGTTTTCTCATTTTGTCTCTCATAGTTGAGGTCTCCCTATGATGCCAATTACAGGCCTCTCTCATCTTTGTAAGTGGGGGAACTTGCACAATTGGTGGTGACTAAATACTTTTTGCCCCACTGTATGTGTTTGTCCTATTCATTTAATTTTCTCTTTTTTCCTCTTTTTGTGGTTTTTTTTTTTCTATTATTTGTTATAGTGGATGGAAGTTGACCACCACTGGTCCAGGGCTTAGCTGAAAAATATGGATTCTATACACATTCATCTCAGCAATTGTTAATTAGTGAGCCTTGGCAAAGTACCTAAAATACAAATAGACACTAGGGAGAGAATTATCTTACCTATATACTTAATAAGGCCTGATTCGCTCTATTGCAATTTCAAATGTGATTTCAGTCGCACAGAATCACATGACAATTGAAATCACATTGTTTTCAATTATGCCTGCTCACATCAATGCAAGTCAGGATGGCACAATTTTGGAAAAGGGTCCTGTATTACTTTGGTGCAATTCCAGCATGATTTTGACCCCATGGAACATGCAATCACATCCAAAATGCAAACAAATTGCACTACATACACTGAAAATCAGATCAATTCGGCTCCATGCACACTGGGCACTTTAATAACGCTGGTAACGTTTTTTTAGCATGTTTGCATTAGCGTTTAGCCGTGTTTTATTTTCCAGCCAAAAAACATTGATTCCAGTCTATGTGTGCATGGATACATAGGATAACATGCTGGGGGGTTTACTGGCTGTAGGAAAAAACGTCAGCCTAAAACAGCCGCTGTAAAAACGTCCCGTGTGCGTGAGGACTTAGTGTGAACCAATACTAAAATAAATCATGGTACAGAAATCATAAACTGAAACTGAAAAATCATAATAAAATATATTTAAAGTGTTTGTAATCCTCAGATATGAAATATGAACAGAGCACATCCCTCTATAGTGTACCTGTCTCAATACAGAGCACTAATAGTCATTTTCACTCTGCTGCCTCATTTCTCTGTTATCTGCATGAGACACTTCTGACCAGCGGCGGACTGACAACGCATGGGGCCCCCGGCCAATAGAGGATCATAGGGCCCCTATGTCCTCGCCCACAATCAAACCACACCCAAAAAAGCCTATGAAAGATACCAGGGACATCTCATGGGACCCCCTACTGACCCAGGGCCCTCGGGCGGTGCCCGAGTTCCCCAATGGTCAGTCCACCCCTGCTTCTGACAGACAGTACAAACAATCTCCTGCACTCAAATTTCATGTTCAGACTCCAGTGGACCTTCACTCATCCACTTTTTAGGTATGCATGATTACAATGATTACAATGTTTTGCTGCCCTCTCAGGACTGGGGAAACCCTAACAGCAATGCTGAAAAAACACAAAGGAAGAGGGCACACCAGCCTTGCACGTTACCTTAAAAAACGTTCTATTGAAAAGGGCTCTGATGAAGAGGGGATCATCCCTCGAAATGTGCCAGCCGCATAGGTCTGGGTGGCATCTTCCCAAGATTGGAGTACATGCAGTAGCTTGACAACACGGATGATTTCATTCTGATAAGCTTGTGACATACTACTGTTTGTGAGTATACGTTTTTATGTTTTTGATAAAAAGTTTTCTTGACAACAAGAGATAAAAAGGTAACGGGTTGGAGCTCCAGCACACAGTCTGTGATTGACATACCGAGCTCTGTTCCTATGAGTTGTGTGAAGGGAAGGGGGGGGATCCCTACAACCAGCTCTCAGATCTCTTCTCACTGAGCTCTGCACTGTGTAACTTCAGCTCTCCACCTCCTGTTTTTTGACAGCTCAGACAAGCTTTATACATTCTGGTTTTTGAATGGCTGTAGAGGAGAGATAAAAAGGTACAACTTATATAGGAACATTTGTTTCATCTTTGTGTATCACCTGAGTCCAGTCACTTCACTGGGTATATGTAATGGTTTACAACCACTTTAAAGTAAGTAATACATTAATAACACAAGCTATGAGCTCAGTGTAGATATTCCATAAATCCCTTTTAAGCACTTTTATGAATTTTCTGGTCACGGCATAAAACAGTACATTTCTGTGTGCCAGTAAAATGTGGATTATGGAGCCAGTTACAGCAACCTAATTCTAGTCTTGATTCTGTTATTTGGATGTTTTCTGATTTCCATCCCTAGACATACAATGTTTCCCTGAGTGTTGTATTTCCCTTGTACAGAATAAGCAGACCATGTGTCATTGAGTAGTTTAGTGTATTTTTTCTGTAACAGTTTTTGGCAGCCGAGTCATAAACAGAAACGAAAGATAAACAGGGATAAAGCACTGCTGCGTTCTTTTTGGGATATAAATTATGAAACAGATTTTCTGATTCATGAAAGAATGAACCTTATTTGCAGTGAATGTGATGAGCAAAAACTCGAATTTCAAAGTGATAGGGCTCAGGGATGTAACCTGGGCTTTTGGAATTGAAGAAAACTAAATTTCATAGGCTGCAGCCCAGAGAAATGGGTAGAAATCTCTGCCTTTAAAATTGCAGCAATTTCCTAGGTAGTTTTTAACCACTTGCCCTCCTGAGGATTTACCCCCCTTAATGACCACGCCTCTTTTTGCTACTCGGCGCTGCACTAATTCAACTGATAATTGCGCGGTCATGCAATGCTGCACCCAAACGAAATTTACGTCCTTTTTTTCACACAAAACAATATTTTGAACTTTTTGCTATAAAACATGTTCAGTAAAAAAAATGTAAAAATCAAATTTCGTCATAAATTTCAGCCAAAATGCATTCTACGACATGTCTTTGCTAAAAAAAAACCCAAGACGTGTAAATTAATTGGTTTACGTGAAAGTTATAGTGTTTACAAATGGCAGGAAAGATACTGGGATTTTTAATTTTTTTTTATACTAACAATGGCAGCGATCAGCGACTTATGGCGGTGATCAGCGACTTATGGCGGGACTGCGGTGGACATTGGGGAACTGCGGGGAACTGACTTTCCTAAAAAAAAGAAAAGTAAAAAAAGAATAAAATATAAAATTGTGACCAGGCCGTTGACGTTCCACCACCAGGCTCCAAGGATAGGGTTCCTGGGATTGGGTCTGCCAGTCTAAAAAGCTCAAACCCAGTTTTTGTCCCTGTCCAGGCAGTAGACTTGACAGAAGTGTTTTAAATGGTCAGAAAGGTGTATTGGCCTGTCCTAGTCCAAGTGTGCATAAGGTTATTATGCTGCATAAAAGGTTTGTTTAGGCTGGCCATAGATGGTTCACATCTCAGCCACATTCGAACCATGTATGGGCAGGCTGAGTGTACCCAAGATGATCGATCAATCAATATGGGCACAACCAGCCTGCCGGATATTCACTGTGTTATCCCAGCAGAGAGGGCAGATCTGTCTGAAGTGCGGGGGCAGTAACAAATGTCAGGGAGGCAGAGGATGGGGGATCAGCAGGTAAAGGACAGGGGTCACTGCTGGCAGGCAGAAGACAGGGGCACAGCTTTTTCCTCCCATCCCTGCACTGCAGAGCTCTTCCTCCCCACACAACGCATCACTGAGATCAGTATAGTGCCAGTCAAGGACAGCATAGTGTCAGGCTAGGGCAGTATAGTGTCAGGCTAGGGCAGCATAGTGCCAGTCAAGGACAGCATAGTGTCAGGCTAGGGCAGTATAGTGTCAGGCTAGGGCAGTATAGTGTCAGGCTAGGGCAGTATAGTTTCAGGCTAGGGCAGTATAGTGTCAGGCTAGGGCAGCATTGTCAGGCTAGGACAGTATAGTGTCAGGCTAGGGCAGTATAGTGTCAGGCTAGGGCAGCATAGTGTCAAGCTAGGACAGCATAGTGTCAGGCTAGGGCAGCATAGTGTCAGGCTAGGGCAGCATAGTGTCAGGCTAGGGCAGTATAGTGTCAGGCTAGGGCAGCATAGTGTCAGTCAAGGGCAGTATAGTGTCAGGCTAGGGCAGCATAGTGTCAGGCTAGGACAGCATAGTGTCAGGCTAGGACAGCATAGTGTCAGGTTAGGGCAGTATAGTGTCAGGCTAGGACAGCATAGTGTCAGGCTAGAGCAGTATAGTGTCAGGCTAGGGCAGCATAGTGTCAGGCTAGGGCAGTATAGTGTCAGGCTAGGGCAGCATAGTGTCAGGCTAGGGCAGTATAGTGTCAGGCTAGGGCAGCATAGTGTCAGGCTAGAGCAGTATAGTGTCAGGCTAGGGCAGCATAGTGTCAGGTTAGGGCAGTATAGTGTCAGGCTAGGGCAGCATAGTGTCAGGCTAGGGCAGTATAGTGTCAGGCTAGAGCAGCATAGTGTCAGGCTAGGGCAGCATAGTGTCAGGCTAGGACAGCATAGTGTCAGGTTAGGGCAGTATAGTGTCAGGCTAGGGCAGCATAGTGTCAGGCTAGGACAGCATAGTGTCAGGCTAGGGCAGTATAGTGCCAGGCTAGGGCAGCATAGTATCAGGCTAGGGCAGTATAGTGTCAGGCTAGGGCAGTATAGTGTCAGGCTAGGGCAGTATAGTGTCAGGTTAGGGCAGTATAGTGTCAGGTTAGGGCAGTATAGTGGCAGGTTAGGGCAGCATAGTGTCAGGCTAGGGCAGCATAGTATCAGGCTAGGGCAGTATAGTGCCAGGCTAGGGCAGTATAGTGCCAGGCTAGGGCAGCATAGTGTCAGGCTAGGGTGGTAAAGTATCAGATTAGGATGGTACTGTACAGTGTCAGATTAGAGCAGCATAGTGGCAGGTTAGGGCAGTATAATGGCAGGTTATGGTTGGCTTTGGGGGGGGCCCAACTAAAATTTGAGGGGCCATAGCCCACCCCTGCACCCCCCTAGATCCAGCCTTGCTGGTGGGGATGACTTTCCCCACTGATTGTGTTGATGGGGGAATTGACTGAATTGTTTTCCCACATGGTTGCAGGAAAGAAATGTGCTCCGTCTATGGCCAGCCTTAGTATTCCAGATTTATTATTGGTTAGGTTAGTGTTGGGGTCGGGGTTTTTAGGGTTTTTAGTTTATTTGGTAGGGTTAAAGTTAGGGATGAGTTTTGTGGCATAAGAATTTGGTCGGGGGAGGTAAAGCATTAAAGGCTCATTTAGGGGACCGGTCAAGTATAAGGATAACATAATGCAGAACTAAAGTTTTTTTTTATGCAACACTCTGAAATGACCTTTTTATTTTTCCATGTTCTGTGTTATTTATACGCCATCTTGCATAGTCTGTTGCTTTACCTAAATTCAGCTGCATGTTTTCAGTGACAAAAACTACATAAAAATAAAATTCAGTTTCAATCCAGATGACTAAAATACGACTAAAACTAAACTGGCATTTTAGACAAAAGACTATAACGAAAACTAAATTGAAATTTGACATAAAAATTAACAATGGTCAAAAAAGCAATATTGTTGTTTGTTTGCATGTTGTTTGTGGTTTTATTTATAAAGATATTACTTGATATTTGTTTTCATTAACCGCTTTCCCGCTGCCCTATAGCAGATATACTGCTACAGGGCAGCAGGGGTGCGCAAAATCACATGTATATATCCGTGATTTCGCATTTCTGGGTAGGGGGCATGCGTGAGCCGTGCCACCATTCTCAGTGATTACCCTCTGGCGCCCGGTGATTACCGAGCATGTCCAATGGGGAGGAGGACTGTTTTGTTTACTAACAGTCCTCCTCCCTGTCAGCTTGGGTACAGCACAGCCATCCAGAGCACTGTGATTACAGTGAAACGCACAGACACCGCCCTCCAGTGAAACACTCCCTGCACACAGTTAACCCTTTGATCACCCTTCATGTTAACCCTTTCCTTCCTAGTGTCATTAGTACAATGTCAGTGCTTTTTTTTAGCACGGATCACTGTATTGGTGTCAATGGGGATGTCAGTGACACCAAGTCAGTATCTCTCAGTGTCAGAATGTCCGCCACAGTCCCGCTATAAGTCGCTAATCGCTGCCATTACTAGTATTAAAAAAAAAAAATTCAGTATCTATACCGCCATTTATAAACACTATAACTATAACCAGATAATTTACACGTATTGGGATTTTTTTTAGCAAAGAAAAGTAGCAGAATACATTTTGGCTTAAATTTATGACGAAATTAGATTTTTTTACATTTTTTTACTGGACATGTTTAATAACAAAATAAAAATATATTGTTTTTTTCTCAAAATTGTCAGTCTTTTTTTTTTCATAGCACAAAAAATAATCAATTCGTGGGAAAAAAAGGCCGAAACTTAATTTGGGTGCAGCGTTGCATGACCGTGCAATTGTCAGTTAAAGTAAGGCGGCGCTGTATCGCAAAAAGTGGCCTGGTCAGGAAGGGGGGTAAATCACAAGTGGTTAACAGAACGTTTTTTTGATTTTCTGTTTGTCAATAAGCAATATTTTTTTTTGTTTATCATACCGGAGATTTTATTATAAGACTAAATCTAAAACAATCATATATTCTAACCTTTTTGTGATACAATAATAATACAATTAAACCTTAAAGTGTCATATATAATCACCAAAAACCCCCCATAAATTGTCCAAAAAGAAAAAAAGAAAAATCCAACGAAAAGTCCAGTGTTCAAAAAAAGTCCCAGATTTCCAAACTTTATCATCCAATAGGAAGAATTGAATCCTATTCCATCCCGTGATAACCTCAAAGAAAAAAATATAGATACTCTAGTGTATTACCCTTATATAAAGAATATTCACTCCGTGCAAAAACACAACCTATAAAAATGTGCAAAAACTTTTTAGGTTGAATTAATAATTAGTAATTATATATAGTGCACATATAAACTACAAATTAAACTGTGAGCACTCCGTGAACACTGCAACACTGTGCAATCACCACCAATAGTATTACATACTATTACCCTCTGTATATATATAATCAGCTCAGCAGCATTAAATCAGAGATCTTCCATTTCCTCTTCAAAGATATTTTCCAAGGTCCTCAAAAGACAAGAAGGGTCTCAAGACTCATATTCAAAGTATAGGGAAAATTTTAATAGCCACTTACATTTAAAATTCCAAATTTCCAGCTCCAAACATGGCTCCTATGCAAGTTCTAACAAACAAATGCAGTAAGCCACTTTTCGTTGGATTTTTCTTTTTTTCTTTTTGGACAATTTATGGGGGGTTTTTGGTGATTATATATGACACTTTAAGGTTTAATTGTATTATTATTGTATCACAAAAAGGTTAGAATATATGATTATTCTAGGGAGAAGGTATGACTTTTTGAGGGGTTTGAAGTGGAGGAGGTTATTTATTTATTTAAATCTAAAACAATTCAGTTAATAAAATACGACTAAAACTAATTTGATGTCAAAATGAACGCTGCATCCTAAGTGGTCCAACTTCCTTCTGCTGCCCTTACACAATGTTGTCATCTGAGATCCAGGTAAATGATGTAGCATTCTGCAGTCTTGAACCTTCTATGAATATGCTTTTTTGTGCTCCTCTGCAATATTAATACTCTTATGGATGGAATTTACATTATATTGCAGACAAATGTAAAGACCTGAGCTGAGCATTGAGTAATGACCAGGAGCGGACTGACCATTTGGAAACTTGGGCACAGCCCGAGAGCCCGGGGTCAGTAGGGGGCCCCATGAGATGCCCCTGGTACCTTTTTCATAGGCTTTTTTGAGTTTGGGCAAGGAGACAGGGGCCCCATGATCCCCTATTGCCCGGGGGCCCCATGAGTTGTCAGTCCGCCCCTGGTAATGACCAGCAGCTAGCAAAGGATTAAAGCGAATTGTTACAATGGGACCTACTTGCCATGTATGATGTGTGTGATGTGTCTTGAACATCGTTGTTTTGTTCTGCTGCCCTGCTTTTAGGATGTTCTCTGTCAGCGTGCTTCCAGTAATGTCTGTGTTACGGTCAGTGGTCAGGGTCAGGGTCAGAGAAGCTCCCACCAACCAGCTGGATAAAGGCACAAGCAGGTCACCCTAACGGATGACGCAGGACCACCTGAGGCATGGAGTCTGACCAGTATTCACCAGAGCTCCTGATGGTGGGGATGGGTTTTACTGTCTGTTAGTACCAGGTCACTGCCCTCAGGATCGCCCCACCATGAGCTGAGCAAGCCAGGGTCCAGTAGCAGATATAGCAGTTAGGGATGAAAAAGAAACATAGTCGAGGAACAAGCCAAAAGCAGCGATTGGTAGCGAAGATACAAACAGCAGCAGGAGAGACAAACAAATGTATTGGCTGGAGAGAGCACAATAATCTGAAGCAGTTACATATAAATAACTGAGCTTATTACTAGCTGTACTGGCTACATGAATCTAAGGGTGGCTGTAGATGGGTTGACATCTTCCAGAAAATAGTACATGGGGAATCATTTTCATGACACTCATATCACTCAGAAACTCATTTTACCAATCAGTGCTGATCCTTCGCTTTTCTACATACAGTTGTGTTGACAATACTAGCAGTCAGACATCACTAACCGGATCAATCGCTGTTTTTGGTAGAAATTATATTTCTACATGGCAGATAATTTCCTAGCAGGTGTAGTAGAGTCATAGAAATCCAACAGACCCAACAGTCATGACATGCATGCTGCTGATTCTGTGTCATTGAATCACTCATTGAAAGGGGCGTGTTCACAATAATAGCCGTGTGGAGTTCTATTAGTGAGGTCATTCATTCTTTGAAAAACAGGTGGCAATTATTGCCCTTATTTAAGGAAGGAAGGCAGCAAATGTTGGACATGCTGGTTACAGTGCATTTCTCTCTGAAATTCTGAGGAAAATGGGTCATTCCAGACATTGTTCAGAAGAACAGCGTACCTTGATTAAAAAGTTGATTGGAGAGGGGAAAACATATAAAGAAGTGCAGAAAATGATCGGCTGCTCAGCTAAAATGATGGCAAATGCTTTAAAATGGCAACCAAAACCTGAAAGACGTGGAAGAAAGTGAAAAACTACCATTGGAATGTATAGAAGAATAGCCAAAATGGGGCGGACTCAGCCAACAATCAGCTCCAGGAAGATGAAAGAAGGTGTGACGTTCCCTGTGAGGACTCAGCCAACAATCAGCTCCAGGAAGATGAAAGAAGGTGTGACGTTCCCTGTGAGGACTGTTACAATTAGAAGACGCCGATGTGAAGCCAAGCTATCTGCAAGAAGTCCCCGCAAAGTCCCACTGTTGGGAAAAAGACGTGCTGAAGAGGTTACAATCTGACAAAGAGCACATTGACCGGCCTAAAGAGAAATTACACAACATTTTGTGGACTGATGGTAGTAAGATTGTTCTTTTTGGGCCTAGTGGGCGGAGACAGTTTGTCAGACGACCCCCAAACACTGAATTCAAGCCACAGTACACTGTGAAGACCGTGAAGCATGGTGGTGCAAGCATCATGATATGGGGATGTTTCTCATACTACGGTGTTGGGCCTATTTATCACATACCAGGGATCATGGATCCGTTTGAATACATCAGAATACTTGAAGAGGTCATGCTGCCTTATGCTGAAGAGGAAATGCCCTTGAAATGGGTGTTCCAACAAGACAACGACCCCAAACACACCAGTAAACGTGCAACATCTTGGTTCCAGACCAACAAGATGGACGTTATGGAGTGGCCAGCCCAATGACATGAAAAATGCCGTTTCTGAGGCAAAACCAAGAAATAGAGAAGAACTGTGGAATGTGGTCCAATCATCCTGGGCTGGAATACCTGATTACAGGGGCCAGAAGTTGGGGGACTCCATGCAACACAGATGTACAGCAGTTCTCAGAAACAGTGCGACTACAACCAAATATTCATGAAGTCATTCAAAGGAAAGCAAAATCTTCAAACATTTCTCAGTTTATATAGTGAATGTTTGAGTTTGTAAAGAAGAATACAAACACGGCCATTTTTTTGAACCGTCTAATATTCACTTTTCTTCAATTGTTTTAGAGGAACAACACAAATTTGATGTATTTTTCTTCCTGTTGTGATTTGGAATAGAATGTGTTGTGTTCCCAATGCATTTGTGTGGATGGAAATAGAAGCTATTAGAAGGATTTTCAGCTTTAGTCACTTTATTCAACACACTGATATTATTTTGAACACAACTCTAGATATGTGAGAGATTTTCTAACTTGTATGATAAGTGCCTCTGACTGCCTTCTTTCAGTACAGAAGAGGCCGAAAACTGCTAGCAATGCTTGATACTGGTAACATTTAGCACTCCATAGTCTCTGGATTTATACAAGCTGGGTCATTTTCTTAATATAGATGGCTGGCAGTTGGTTTTAAAGACAACACAAACTGTATGCCTGTTGGCACACATGGCAAAATTATACTCCACATGACTCCGGAGCTTCCTTCTTGTCCTTGTAAGGACTTCTTACAATTGGCCACCACAAACGTAAACTATTGTGGTGCCTTATCCACCAGGTGGCAGTCTAAGCTGTGGCTGAATTCACCTATGGCTAGAAACAGCCCCCACTACACCTACCATGGAGTCATCTGGCTTCCAGGCCTTCCCCTTTAAGTCTGAAACTGCTTTAACAAAATCAGATAAATTATACAAGTGAATGTGTTTATTCATGCCTGCTCTAAAGACCGGGTTATAAAGCCCAAATATTTTTTACCTTAATGCATTCCCTGTATTAAGAAAAAAAAGTGTTCCAGTACCCGAATCACCCCCCATATACTTGAGTCCTTACTTGGTTCAGTACTGTGCCTGTCTGTAGTGACTCTCCCCATTCTCACAGGTTTTACTGAGGCAGCGGGATTGGCTCCCACTGTTGTGAATCAAATCCTGTGGCAAGAGGGCAGGACTGAGCAGTGCTGTCTGTGTCTATGGATGCAGGCAGCATGACATGAGATTAAGTCCGCAGGTGTGCCACCGTAGGAAGCTGCATCCTATGGTGGCAGACCAAGAAGAGGAGGAGCCTGGTACTCTGGCGGGGAACCCCAGAAGAGGAGGGTTGAGGACAATGCTATTGCACAGAGCAGGTAATTACAGTATAACATGTGAAATAAGGAAAAAGAGCTCTTTACCCCAAAACAACCAATGTTCTTTAAAGGCAAGGAAGAGTCTTCTGTGCGCGTGATGGGGCCCAGTTGGTGTACAGTGAAGAGAATTGTGGACTGGGGAACAGTGTAAAAAAGAAGAGTAACACTCCCCCTGCAAGAAGCAATTTTACAGATGTAATGTTCCTTTAAGGCACTAGTTGCTAGCTAATCTAAAGCAACAAGTGGCCAATCTGGTAAAAGTGATTGTTGGCAAGGGGTTACTCTTCTTTGGGCTACAAGACTTTTGGCACAATAGGGAAAAGGCCTCTTTAGCAGAGTGAATTGATGATGATGGTGGCACAGCGGTGGTTCAACCTGTGGACCCACTGTCCTGCTATTGGTTCTGATGATAAGGCTGTGCTAAGTGTAGTCAGACAGTAGCGGCTAAAGGAAGTAGGCCGCAACTTCTAATAATAATGTGCAATGTCTGTAACTGTAGGTGGAGCCGATGTCAGTGTTCCCTGTCCATGATAATGCTTGGGTCCAGGGGCAGGGGCAGGCTTTTTTGAGTTTGGGCAAGGACATAGAGGCCCCATGATCCCCTATTGCCCGGGGGCCCCATGAGTTGTCAGTCCACACCTGCTTGGGTCTCTCTCATCCGAGGGATGGCATCTGTTGAATTCTGGCGGTCTTTCTCTTTCCTTCGATAAGACTTCCACGCTCTCTGTGGTCTCGCCTGCAGCTTTCTGTCCGGTCACCCGCTAGCAGGTTAGCTCTCTCCATGATGCGGCAAGGTCAGCGATCAGCAGACTCTCCTTGCCTCCACTCTTTCTCTTTCCACGGCTGGGTCCGGTCAATAGAACAGGTTCTCCTGCAAATATAGCAGTTAAAGTGTTGAGACAAACAATTTACCACTGACAGGGGTGCTTACAATGGTCAGCTTTTATTTAATTATTTAAAACCTATATCCCAAAATAAAAAAATGTTTGCTGTAACTGCTTGTGTGCTGGTGTGAGCTGGAGTTTGGCTTCAATTTGTTAAATAAAATCTGCGAGTACATCTAACACTCCCCTCCCTCCAACTGCCAATGCTGCCTTCCAAGGTTCCCCTTGTGCTTCTTCATCTAGAGTGGGGGCTCCCTAATACAGGAGGTGTGTTAATGGCCTGATCAGCAAGCAAAAACAGAGGGGAAAAAGCTAATGTAGTCACCACATCTAATAATTAGTAAGCTGCAATATATTAAAGTGTTGGCTTTGGGATTGATACAGCTTTAAGAAAAGCCTCTTGCTAATTGCTGTTCCTGTGGGAGCAGCCAAACAAATCTATGACCCTGTGAGAGCAATCACAGTGTATTCTTTAAAGTGGTTGCAAACCCTTACATATACCCAGTAACTTGCCTCAGTTGATACACAGAGATGAAGCCAATCCTTCTACATAGGCTGTACATGTTTATCTGCAGCCATTTCTCCTCTATAGCTGTTCAAATTGCAGAAATTTATACAGCTTGCATGAGCTTTCAGAAAGGGGGTGGGGAGCTGAAATTGCACTCCGCAGAGCTCAATAATGGGAGCTCTGAGAGCTGATTGGAGGGAAGGGCACACCTCCCTTACACAGCACACAGGAACAGAGTTAGGCTGTCAGTAACTGGCTGGGCGCTGGAGCTCCCTCCCTTGTCACTTTTTCTCTTGGTGGAACAAAGCAGCAGACAGAAATGACTCTTTTTCTCTAGATTTGGACAAGCACACACCATAGAAGGATAGTCTTTGTTCATATTTCATGTCTGGGGTTTACAATTACTTTAAGTAAGTTATGTTACTTTAATTACCTTAATTGGAGGGCAATTCATTTTTCTCACAACGTCCAAAAGTAGCTTGTACCCAGCTTCTCTGCAACACTTATCAGCATGAAGTGTCCTTCCAGACCAGTGACTTCCAGATATCCACTCAAGAAGAAAGCTTAAGCTGGCCATAAATGGATGAAAACGTGGCAGGTTCAGCAGGGACCGGCTGACTTTTGATCCATGTATGCTGGTTGTACACAAGTCGATCTATCAATTGTACAACCACCCTATAGGAGAATGTTCTCTTGATCAGTGCGTCCAGCTATATCTGGTAGTTGTGGTCAGTGATGGTGGGGAAGTCTCCCTGTTGTCAGAATACAAAAGCTCCATGGGAGGGATTCCTTCATCCACATCAAGTGTGTTGATGGGGAAATCAAGTCATTTTCTTTTGTTCAAACTGCTGGTTCAACAAAAAAAAACAAAAGGACCCATGTATGACCTACCTATTTCTCTAGCCTATTTATCATCTTCCAAACCATACCTCCTAACAACAACCTCATGGATTGGTTGGGTCAGATATGTATTCATAACTCACCAATCGTCCTTCCTACCCTAATTTCTGAAGGCAGAAGCAATCGATCCACTGAGCTTAGGGAAAGCCTGCAGAACCTAGAAAATGGTAAACAAATGCTTAGGCTGATTACAGCTTTGCAGCAAAGCACACACCACAATGTCACCACTACCTGTCCCCCAACGGCCTACAGTGCCCAACGGTGGACAGGAAGCAGCATCGATGCAGGTTCAAGTACCTGTATCTCACAGAATGCGCACTTAGGATCCCTGTGATTGAGGTGTCACCCGGACACAGCACATCACTTTACCACTGTGTCTGGGTGATCCCATGGTCTGGTATCATGTTATTGCTGTGTCCAATCACATAGTAAACAATGAAACTGAAAGTAAGCTTTGGTTCTCTCTGCTGTCACTGTGAGAACAGAGAGGACCATTCCTGTGTGCTGGGAGGGTTCAGTAACATGACACAGTGCATGTTCACTCACAGACTGCAGTGCCAGCAAGCCCCAGTGTCCCTTATCACTGCCCCCAGTGTGGTACTAATAAAGATTGCAGCCGGCACCTGTCACCTTTTTCAGTGTCAACAGTGCTCACAGTTATACCACCATACCAACATCCTAATCACTGCCATACTCTACAGTATATTACCAGCGTCCTGATCATCGCCATACCAGAGTCCTGATCACTGCCATACTCTGTACCAGTGCCCTGATCACTGCCATACTCTACAGTATATTACCAGAGTCCCGATCACCGCCATACCCCATACCAGCGCCCTGATCATCGCCATACCCCATACCAGAGTCCCGATCACCGCCATACCCCATACCAGCGTCCTGATCATCGCCATACCCCATACCAGCGTCCTGATCATCGCCATACCCCATACCAGAGTCCCGATCACTGCCATACTCTGTACCAGTGTCCTGATCACCTCCATACCCCATACCAGCGTCCTGATCACCTCCATACCCCATACCAGTGCCCTGATCACCGCCATACCCCATACCAGTGCCCTGATCACCGCCATACCCCTTACCAGCGTCCTGATCACCACCATACCCCATACCAGCGTCCTGATCACCTCCATACCCCATACCAGGGTCCTGATCACCTCCATACCCCATATAGCGTCCTGATCACCACCATACCCCGTACCAGCATCCTGATCACCGCCATACCCCATACCAGAGTCCCGATCACCTCCATACCCCATACCAGCGTCCTGATCACCTCCATACCCCATACCAGCGTCCTGATCACCGCCATACCCCATACCAGTGCCCTGATCACCGCCATACCCCATACCAGCGTCCTGATCACCTCCATACCCCATACCAGCGTCCTGATCACCACCATACCCCATACCAGAGTCCCGATCACCTCCATACCCCATACCAGCGTCCTGATCACCGCCATACCCCATACCAGAGTCCCGATCACCGCCATACCCCATACCAGCGTCCTGATCACCGCCATACCCCATACCAGCGTCCTGATCACCGCCATACCCCAAAGCAGCGTCCAGTCAGCTCCTCGCCTGCAGCTTTCTGTCCAGTCACCCGCTAGCAGATTAGCTCTCTCCATGATGCGGCAAGGTCAGCGATCAGCAGACTCTCCTTGCCTCCACTCTTTCTCTTTCCACGGCTGGGTCCGGTCAATAGAACAGGTTCTCCTGCAAATATAGCTGTTAAAGTGTTGAGACAAACAATTTACCACTGACAGGGGTGCTTACAATGGTCAGCTTTTATTTAATTATATAAAACCTATATCCCAAAATAAAAAAATGTTTGCTGTAACTGCTTGTGTGCTGGTGTGAGCTGGAGTTTGGCTTCAATTTGTTAAATAAAATCTGCGAGTACATCTAACACTCCCCTCCCTCCAACTGCCAATGCTGCCTTCCAAGGTTCCCCTTGTGCTTCTTCATCTAGAGTGGGGGCTCCCTAATACAGGAGGTGTGTTAATGGCCAGATCAGCAAGCAAAAACAGAGGGGAAAAAGCTAATGTAGTCACCACATCTAATAATTAGTAAGCTGCAATATATTAAAGTGTTGGCTTTGGGATTGATACAGCTTTAAGAAAAGCCTCTTGCTAATTGCTGTCCCTGTGGGAGCAGCCAAACAAATCTATGACCCTGTGAGAGCAATCACAGTGTATTCCTTAAAGTGGTTGCAAACCCTTACATATACCCAGTAACTTGCCTCCGTTGATACACAGAGATGAAGCCAATCCTTCTACATAGGCTGTACATGTTTATCTGTAGCATTTTCTCCTCTATAGCTGTTCAAATTGCAGAAATTTATACAGCTTGCATGAGCTTTCATAAAGGGGGTGGGGAGCTGAAATTGCACTCAATAATGGGAGCTCTGAGAGCTGATTGGAGGGAAGGGCACACCTCCCTTACACAGCACACAGGAACAGAGTTAGGCTGTCAGAAACTGGCTGGGCGCTGGAGCTCCCTCCCTTGTCACTTTTTCTCTTGGTGGAACAAAGCAGCAGACAGAAATTACTCTTTTTCTCTAGATTTGGACAAGCACACACCATAGAAGGATAGTCTTTGTTCATATTTCATGTCTGGGGTTTACAATTATTTTAAGTAACTTAAGTTACTTTAATTACCTTAATTGGAGGGCAATTCATTTTTCTCACAACTTCCAAAAGTAGCTTGTACCCAGCTTCTCTGCAACACTTATCAGCATGAAGTGTCCTTCCAGACCAGTGACTTCCAGATATCCACTCAAGAGGAAAGCTTAAGCTGGCCATAAATGGATGAAAACGTGGCAGGTTCAGGGGGGACCGGCTGAATTGTGATCCATGTATGCTGGTTGTACACAAGTCGATCTATCAATTGTACAACCACCCTATAGGAGAATGTTCTCTTGATCAGTGCGTCCAGCTATATCTGGTAGTTGTGGTCAGTGATGGTGGGGAAGTCTCCCTGTTGTCGGAATACATGGGAGGGATTCCTTCATCCACATCAAGTGTGTTGATGGGGAAATCAAGTCATTTTCTTTTGTTCAAACTGTTGGTTGAATAAAAAAAAAAAGTGACCCATGTATGACCTACCTATTTCTCTAGCCTATTTATCATCTTCCAAACCACACCTCCTAACAACAACCTCAGGGATTGGTTGGGTCAGATATGTATTCATAACTCACCAATCGTCCTTCCTACCCTAATTTCTGAAGGCAGAAGCAATCGATCCACTGAGCTTAGGGAAAGCCTGCAGAACCTAGAAAATGGTAAACAAATGCTTAGGCTGATTACAGCTTTGCAGCAAAGCACACACCACAATGTCACCACTTCCTGTCCCCCAACGGCCTACAGTGCCCAACGGTGGACAGGAAGCAGCATCGATGCAGGTTCAAGTACCTGTACCTCACAGAATGCGCACCCAGGATCCCTGTGATTGAGGTGTCACCCGGACACAGCACATCACTTTACCACTGTGTCTGGGTGATCCCATGGTCTGGTATCATGTTATTGCCGTGTCCAATCACATAGTAAACAATGAAACTGAAAGTAAGCTTTGGTTCTCTCTGCTGTCACTGTGAGAACAGAGAGGACCATTCCTGTGTGCTGGGAGGGTTCAGTAACATGACACAGTGCATGTTCACTCACAGACTGCAGTGCCAGCAAGCCCCAGTGTCCCTTATCACTGCCCCCAGTGTGGTACTAATAAAGAGTGCAGCCGGCACCTGTCACCTTTTTCAGTGTCAACAGTGCTCACAGTTATACCACCATACCAACATCCTAATCACTGCCATACTCTACAGTATATTACCAGCGTCCTGATCATCGCCATACCAGAGTCCTGATCACTGCCATACTCTGTACCAGTGCCCTGATCACTGCCATACTCTACAGTATATTACCAGAGTCCCGATCACCGCCATACCCCATACCAGAGTCCCGATCACTGCCATACTCTGTACCAGTGTCCTGATCACCTCCATACCCCATACCAGCGTCCTGATCACTGCCACACTCTGTACCAGCGTCCTGATCACCGCCATACCCCATACCAGCGCCCTGATCACCGCCATACCCCATACCAGCGTCCTGATCACCACCATACCCCATACCAGCGTCCTGATCACCTCCATACCCCATACCAGCGTCCTGATCACCGCCATACCCCATACCAGCGTCCTGATCACCTCCATATCCCATACCAGCGTCCTGATCACCTCCATACCCCATACCAGCGTCCTGATCACCACCATACCCCATACCAGCGTCCTGATCACCGCCATACCCCATACCAGAGTCCCAATCACCTCCATACCCCATACCAGCGTCCCGATCACCGCCATACCCCATACCAGAGTCCCGATCACCGCCATAACCCATACCAGAGTCCCGATCACCGCCATACCCCATACCAGCGTCCTGATCACCGCCATACCCCATACCAGCGTCCTGATCACCGCCATACCCCAAAGCAGCGTCCTGATCACCGCCATACCCCAAAGCAGCGTCCTGATCACCGCCATACCCCATACCAGCGTCCTGATCACCACCATACCCCAAAGCAGCGTCCTGATCACCACCATACCCCATACCAGAGTCCTGATCACCGCCATACCCCATACCAGTGTCCTGATCACCGCCATACCCCATACCAGCGTCCTGATCACCTCCATACCCCAAAGCAGCGTCCTGATCACCGCCATACCCCATACCAGAGTCCTGATCACCGCCATACCCCATACCAGAGTCACGATCACTGCCACACTCTGTACCAGTGCCCTGATCACCGCCATACTCTGTACCAGTGTCCTGATCACCGCCATACCCCATACCAGAGTCCCGATCACTGCCACACTCTGTACCAGTGCCCTGATCACCGCCATACTCTGTACCAGTGCCCTGATCACCGCCATACCCCATACCAGAGTCCCGATCACTGCCATACTCTGTACCAATGCCCTGATCACCCCCATACCCCATACCAGAGTCCCGATCACTGCATACTCTGTACCAGTGCCCTGATCACCGCCATACCCCATACCAGATTCCCGATCACTGCCATACTCTGTACCAGTGCCCTGATCACCGCCATACCAAAGTTCTGATCACTGCCACACTCCATACCAGCACCCTGATCATGCCATATCCCATACCAGCGTCCTGATCATGCCATATCCCATACCAGCATCCTGATCCCCACCATACCCCATACCAGCATCCTGATCCCCACCATACCCCATACCAGCATCCTGATCCCCACCATACCCCATACCAGCGTCCTGATCACCACCATACCCCATACCAGCACCATGATCACCGCCATATGCCATACCAGCACCATGATCACCGCCATATGCCATACCAGCACCATGATCACCGCCATACCCCATACCAGCACCATGATCACCACTATACCCCATACCAGCGTCCTGATTACTGTCATACCCCATACCAGCACCTTGATTACTGCCATTCCTCATACCAGCACTCTGATCACTGCCATACACCATACCAGAGCCCTGATCACCGCCATACACCATACCAGCAACCAGGGGCAGGCTGACAACTCATGGGGCCCCTGGGCAATAGGGGATCACGGGGCCCCCGGGCAATAGGGGATCATGGGGCCCCTGTGTCCTTACCCAAACTCAAAAAAGCCTATGAAAAAGGTACCAGCGTCATCTCATGGGGCCCCCTACTGACCCCCGGCCCTCGGGCAGTGCCCGAGTTTCCAAATGGTCAGTCCACCCCTGCCAGCGCCCTAATCACTGCCATATGCCATACCAACGTCCTGATCACCGACATACCCCATACCAGCATTCTGATAAATTTTCAAATATTCTGTATATACCATAGTTTGTAGACTCTATACCTTTCTCACAGACTAAATAATATACACTGTTTTGGGTTATATTTATGAAAAAAAGTAGCAGAATACATTTTGGCCTACATTTATGAAGAAAGGTTATTTAATTGCAAAATTTTACAACAAAAACTAAGAAAAATGTGGGGTTTTTTTTCAAAATTTTCTATATTTTTTAATTCATATAGCAAAAAATAAAAGACCCAATGGTGATTAAATACCACCAAAAGAAAGCTAAAAAAAAAGAATGATAAAAGCTTAATTTGGGAACAGTATTGCATGCCTGAGTAATTTGTTATTCAAAGTGCTGAAAGCTGAAAATTGGCCTGGACTGAAAGGGGGTGAAAGTGTCTGGACTTCAGGTGGTTAATTAGAGGCACACCAGTATAAGGCAGGGTCATTACACATATAAAAGAAACCAGCTTGATATGTCAGCTAACTCACTGATAATCATGCACTCTCCTAATATCTTAACAGATGTTAAAGCTGAAGTTGAATAAAAAAAATATATTTTTTGCTCTACAACTTTAGTTACATTACTGAGCTGTGATTATGTTTGTCTCATGATGTACAGGCTTTGGGATTCTATAAAAATCTTTACTGCAATGCTGCCCTGTATTTTTCCTGCTGCTGAGCTTCCTGCTACAGTGGGGGTTAATACACTGCCTTAAAAAAGTTCTCATACCCCTTGAAATGTTTCACATTTTGTCATGTTAGAACCAAAGACATAAATGTATTTTATTGGGATTTTATGTGATAGACCAACACAAAGTGGTACATAATTGTGAAGTGGGCAGAAAATTATAAATGGTTTTCAACATTTTTTACAAATAAATATCTGAAAAGTGTGGCGTGCATTTGCATTCAGCACCCTTTTACTCTGATACCCCTAACTAAAATCTAGTGGAACCAGTTGCCTTCAGAAGTCAGCTAATTAGTAGATAGAGTCCACCTGTGTGTAATTTAATCTCAGTATAAATACAGCTGTTCTGTGAAGCCCTCAGAGGTTTGTTAGAGAACATTATTGAACAAACAGCATTATGAAGACCAAGGAACACACCAGACAGGTCAGGGATAAAATTGTGGAGAAGTTTAAAGTAGGGTTAGGTTATAAAACAAATACCAAGCTTTGAACATCTCACGGAGCACTGTTCAATCCATCAACCAAAAATGGAAAGAGTACAGCACAACTGCAAACCTACCATGAAATGGCCATCCACCTAAACTGACGGGCCAAAGGCCGAAAGATTCCAGAACTTGTGCCAGAGGGAGCCCTACTGGATCTATGCTCTTGATGAGGACCTTGAGATTAACACCATTACCATATATAGAGCTGATGCCATTACACTATTCCTAATCTCCATTATTCCAGTTTTCATTTTGTACAGAACATTGCAGTGTATCTACTACCACGTGCAAATGTTCGGGTTTATGCTTTTAGCTTGGTTAGTCTCACCTGCATCATTCCATATTTAACACCATCCACGAACCAACTATTTCATCTCATATCGTCATGATGTGTCTCTTTCCACCTGGTTATTTAATTGATTCATTTTCCATGGCTGCCCTCTCTTTTTCCTTTTTAGAATATATAAGGTAAATTGAGTTATCTTAGATTCAGGTTCTTTTATATATGCACTATGTCAGTCTGTAAATATACAGTTGCAAGAAAAAGTATGTGAACCCCTTGGGATTACGTGGAGTTTTGCATGAATTGGGCATAAAATGTGCTCTGAACATCATCTAAGTCACAACAATAGAAGAACACAGTCTGCTGAACATAATACTACACAAACATTAGATGTTGCCATGGTTTCATTGCACATAACATGTAAACATTCACAGTGCAGGGAGGAAAACGTATGTGAGGCCCTAGCTTCGAGACTTCTCCCAGAGCTAATTGGAGCCAGGAGTGAGCCAACCTTGACTCCAATCAGTGTGATGATATTGGATGTGTTGCTGACAGCTGTCCTGCCCTTAAAAAACACACACCTGTTTTTGGTTTACTGGTTTCAAGAAGCACTGTGTGATGTGAATCATGCCTCGCAGAAAAGAGCTCTCAGAAGACCTACGATCAAGAATTGTTGACTTGCATGAAGCTGGATAGGGTTACAAAAGTATCTCCAAAAGCCTTGATGTTCATGTGTCCACGGTAGACAGACTGTCTACAAATGGAGAAAGTTTAGCACTGCTGCTACTCTCCCTAGGCGTGGTCGTCCTGTAAAAATGACTGCAAAAGCACAGCGCAGAATGCTGCAGGAGGTAAAGAAGAATCCCAGAGTGTCAGCTAAAGACCTACAGAAATCTCTGGCACAGGACAATGACCCAAAGCATACAAGTAATTCAACAAAACAATGGCTGCAACAGCACAGAATACGCCTTCTGGAGTGCCCCAGTCAGAGTCCTGACCTCAACCCCATTGAAATGCTGTGGCATGACCTTAAGAGAGCGATTCACACCAGACATCCCAAGAATATTGCTACACTGAAACAGGAGTGGTCCAAAATGACTCCAGATCGTTGTGCGGGTCTGATCTGCAACTACAGAAAACGTTTGGTTGAGGTTATTGCTGCCAAAGGAGGGTCAACCAGTTATTAAGTCCAAAGGTTCACATACTTTTTCCTCCCTGCACTGTGAATGTTTACATGTTATGTGCAATTAAACCATGGCAACATCTAATGTTTGTATAGTATTATGTTCAGCAGACTGTGTTCTTCTATTGTTGTGACTTAGATGACGTTCAGAGCACATTTTATTCCCAATTCATGCAAAACTCCATGGAATCCCAAGGGGTTCACATACTTTTTCTTGCAACTGTATGTATATGTATCATGTATGGCTGCATCTTTCAGTAGTACTATTGGTGATTGTAATGCCACCTAGGGAGCGCTACTGTCATTGTGCAACAACCTTTTTCTTTTTTTCATCTACTAATGTCATTTATTCGCAGTCTAATGATAAGCGTCCCTCGATTAATTCATCCATCTTGTGGTCTCTTATATTGGCGGCCTGACCAGTTATTTGTAGTCACTCTTTTTTATTCATCTTCGATCCGTTCTGCCTACTGTATCCATCATTGCCTAGATACCAAGCCTCCGTTATCCCTCAGCACCGCCCTATTCCTGCCCCTTCCCTCATTTAACTGGCTCCAATCATTTGTGGGGCATGAAGAAGCAGCATCCTGCACATGCTCCGAAATGTGTTACTGCCCACTTTGACGTCACTTCTGGTTTTGCATTCCCCGCTGCTGGCGTGCGTTCCAGCGGTTCCGGAAGAGTGGTGGCCATTTTTCCAGCACTCCCTGAGCTCCCCCTGCTGCTGCTGGCCGGCATTATGGATTGTTGATTTCACAGTGAAAGAGCCCCACTACTCTGACATACAGATGAGTTGTACCCTTACCTTTAATAAAAGTGGTTAAAAACATTTACAGCAAAGTTATTGGACTTAGAAATGCCTTCTTCTTCCTATCTCCTTCCACTACAGAGTTGGCTTCACACTCATAGAAGTTCTGCACAGTGCTAAGTCCATTCTTAGATCACATCAGCTGACATCTCTCAGATGAAGGTTCTAGAGCAGAAGCACCCTATCCTTTTTCCTTGTGTGAAGAGGGGTGTGTCCCTTCCTTCCAATCAGCTCTCAGAGTTCTGCAGAGTGTAATCTCCTATCCCTAATTTTTCTGAACGAACAGACAAGCTTTATAAATTCAGAACTTTGAATAGCTGTAGAGAAAAGAATAATGCAGATAAACAGGTAAAACTTATGTAGGAGGATTAATTTTATCTCTGTGTTTCACCTGAATCCAGTCACTTAACTAGGTATATGTAAGGTTTTATAACGTCATGAGAACAGTTGTCACAGAGGGTGTAGTGAGGAGGTGATAACAGAACAGTCTGTTAACCTCCTTAGCAGTATTCCCGAGTGTAGCTCGGGGTAAAGTTTCAGTACCAAAAGCGGTAACCCCCCCGAGCTACACTCGGGCTTACCATGTGCCGTTGCTCAGGGAGTCCCTGCAGCGCTTACCTTGTCCTTCGCTCCCGCGATGCGTCCCCTGCAGCGTCCCCGGCCATCTCCTACGGCCGATGCCGTTACATTTACATTGCCGTGTTCCGGTCCCTGTGACGTTGGGATGACGGCAAATTTGAATTTTTTAAAAAAATGTCATTTTTTTTAAAATGATTATTACATAGTAAAACATTGCTGTTTCAAACCATTTCACATACATTGTGTCCCGAGTGCTTTGTCCGGTGCCCTGCCTGCATTTTGACTGTTCTTTCTGCCTGGAAACTGAGAAACGTCCATGGCGTCCAAAAAGCGTCCCTTTAGGTCAGACGCGGTTTTAGACCGGCTAGAGAACAGCGATAGTAAATCAGAACCACTTGCAGAATTGAGTGATAATGATTCGTGGGGGAAATTCGTCATCAGACACTGAAAACAATTCTGCGACTTTGCTCAGCGTTGTGCGAACTTGGCGCTATATTTCAAATTTCAGTGTTTTTGGTTTGATTATATTATTTAATTAAATGTATAATTATTATATTATTATTTTTTATGATTATTTATTAAATTATAATTTATGATTTTGTGTTTCAAGTTTTATCCTCCCCGGGATGTTTACTAGACTCTTGTTCGGACAGATTTCAGGGAGTTATTCCTAAATTACAGCCTACAATAAAAAAATACATATTTCCATGCAAAAAAATGGTACCGCTTTCAGCACCAAAAATCTGAAATAATCAGACCGCCAGGGAGGTTAAAGATACATAAACATATACTGTATATACTGCATATTTGTTTCTTCTTTTTAGACCCCAACCAAGCTCTTTTTTACCCAGTCCACAATTCTGAAACATACATGCTGCTCTCTGAATGTAGTAAAATGATGCAATTATTCTCAGACCATGGTGATGTCACTTATCATTTGGGCCAGTCCTACAGAAGGCCTGCTAATGGATCAGTATTTTATTATGTGCGCCTGCAGACCAGGAACATGTTTGCTTTTGCCTTTTTCAGCAGACTATTCCCAGCCTGAACTCGACCAGCAAAGACTGTCATGAGAAGGTATTAATAGCGGCGATAATGTATCAATCATGTGCTAACAATATTATTAATAGTACAGCATGTTTGTACAGTGCGTATCGTTTAATTGGGTAAGTTAATTACTATACTGCTCACAGGCAGAATGAAGCCTTCTATTAATGAAATCCAGTACAAAGCTGATCATATTATGAAAACAGTCTGGAGGAACATGTCAGGATTGAAATAATGCTAACACAAGATTGTCAGCCACGTGTTTCTAATTTGAAAGTATAATTTTCAGAAACATATGAAGAGCCAAGTTAGATCACTCTGTGCTTTTTACATGCAGAGCTGTTATGGCTCAGCGATTATATAAAGAGGTCAAAGAAAAAGAGAGCCTTCCATTGTTAACATGGAACCTGGATGCTGGTGAACAATGGGATTTAGGCTGGGTCAGGTGTTTTGTGAAGTTCAAATAATATAATCCAGTGTCTTTTTATATACTTCTAATTAGAGATGAGCGAATTATTCAAAAATTCGGTTCAGCTGATTCGCCGAATTCGCCGAATAAATTCGCTGCGAGCCGAATATATTCGCTGCGAATTTAACTTATAAAAAGGGTGTTTCTAGGCTTCAGAGAGCCTTTATATTAGTGCAGAACACTGTACCTTTAATTTAAATGCCCTTGGAGTCTGCTGGGGAAGAGAAATAATACTGTCAGTCAGTATGACATGCAGATGAGTGCCGTCGATCTTAGAATCACCGCACACTTCACTCATTTGGGCAGTCACGGGGCCAAAACCAGAGTGTGGAGCCACAGTGTGGCGGTGGAGGCAGCAGCAATGGGAGGCCATACAGCACCCTATGACAAAATGGAACCCACCAGCAGTGTGAGGAGACCTGAAAGTGGCACATGGCAGAGTGTGGCGATGGAGACAGCAGCAATGGGAGGCCGTACAGGAACCCATGACACACTCTGGACCTGGCAGCAGCATGAGGAGGCGGTACAGGGGCCCATGACAGATTACGGGCCTGGCAGCAGCATGAGGAGTTGGTACGGGGGCCCATGGCAGATTACGGGCCTGGCAGCAGCATGAGGAGGCGGTACAGGGGCCCATGGCAGAGTGGCGGAGCGTAAGCAGCTAAAATTGAAGGCCATACAGAGGCCTATGTTAAAAAGTCCCCCCAGCAGCAGCGTGGGGAGACGACTATCAAGAGTCCAATGGCAGAGTGGCGGAGCAGAAGCAGCTTCAATTGAAGGCCATACACAGGCCTAGGTTTAAAAGTCCCTCACAGTTAATTCCAATAACGGACTCTACTCCTCCGTGCAATCTACTTACGAGACCCTGGGCAGGTCTGGGTCCAATTTGTGGTAGAGACTGGTTTTGTTCAGCCATGCTTGAGCGAGTAATAACAGGTCTGTGCTGCCCTTTGGTGTCTGGCTTAATGCGCACAACACTGAACGTCCCAGCGTTTGTCAACGATTTGCCGTTAAGTGATGCAAACCCGCTGAACCACGTTCATGAGGAGCCGGTACAGGGGGCCATGAATCAGTATGGACCTGGCAGCAGCGTGAGCAGACGACAGAGGCACATGGCGCAGGGTGGCGGTGTAGGCAGCATTATTCTGAAGCCATACACAGGCCTAGGTTAAAAAGCGGAAGCCGTCAGCAGCGTGAGCAGACGACAGAGACACATGGCGCAGGGTGGCGGTGGATGCAGCAGTATTCGGAAGCCAAACACAGGCCTCGGTTAAAAAGCGGAAGCCGTCAGCAGCGTGAGCAGACGACAGAGGCACATGGCGCAGGGTGGCGGTGGAGGCAGCAGCAATGGAAGGCCATACACAGGCCTATGTTAAAAAGTCCCCCCAGCAGCAGCGTGGGGAGACGACTATCAAGAGTCCAATGGCAGAGTGGCGGAGCGGAAGCAGCTTCAATTGAAGGCCATACACAGGCCTAGGTTAAAAAGTCCCCCCAGCAGCAGTGTGGGGAGACGACTATCAAGAGTCCAATGGCTGAGTGGCGATCCGGGAAGTCAGCGTTGTGATTGCAGATGCAATGCAGAGATTCTATGAGGTGATGCCGTGGGTGCGAAGAAGATCATATACCGTCGTACTTCCATCCATAAGACGGAACAACCTGCGAACCGGGAGCTTTATTGCCCTGACCCGCTGAGCAGCTTCTGGGATACCCAAGAGTTTGGCTTCTGTGGGGAATATGGTTGAAAACTGAAACTTAAAGGCATGTTGACGGAAGGGCACCAGTGTCAGTGCTCCGGAGGGAATATAGCTTCAAAGCTGACACTTAAAGGTATATCGATGGTCAGAGACCACAGGAAGTGGAGCTTGCGTCTTAAATCGACTGAATGTGGCAGACGTGAAACGTCTACGGGCCGTATATGAAACGGGTTGTTCCTCTTTCTGGAATAAGTGTTGGAAATGGCCACTCTTTTTGGTGTGGCGTTTTGTCTATTTAATTCCAATAACGGACTCTACTCCTCCGTGCAATCTAGTTACGAGACCCTGGGCAGGTCTGGGTCCAATTTGTGGTAGAGACTGGTTTTGTTCAGCCATGCTTGAGCGAGTAATAACAGGTCTGTGCTGCCCTTTGGTGTCTGGCTTAATGCGCACAACACTGAACGTCCCAGCATTTGTCAACGATTTGCCGTTAAGTGATGCAAACCCGCTGAACCACGTTCATGAGGAGCCGGTACAGGGGGCCATGAATCAGTATAGACCTGGCAGCAGTGTGAGCAGACGACAGAGACACATGGCGCAGGGTGGCGGTGGACGCAGCAGTATTCGGAAGCCAAACACAGGCCTCGGTTAAAAAGCGGAAGCCGTCAGCAGCGTGAGCAGACGACAGAGACACATGGCGCAGGGTGGCGGTGGACGCAGCAGTATTCGGAAGCCATACACAGGCCTAGGTTTAAAACTGGAACCCAGCAGCGTGAGCAGACGACAAAGACGCACATGGCAGAGGATGGATCTGGCAGCAGTATGAGAAGGCGGTACAGGGGCCCGTGGCACAGTGTGGTGATGGGGGCTACAGCAACTGGATGCCAGAAAGTGGCCGATAGGGCTATATACGGCATGGAATTATAAAGTTGTAAAGACAGCAGCCTATAAGGCTATACACACTATAACAATCATGACTTGATTGACCATTGGCCTATAAGGCTATACACAGCATGAATATCATGACTTATTCTGAGAGTGGTTTGGAAGGCTATATACAAAAAGTAATTCATGAGCTGTCCGGACAGCGGACAATAAGTACATATATACAAATCAATTCATCAGCTGTCCAGCCAGCGGCCTCAAAGGCGACACATATAGAAAGCAATTCATGAGCTGTTCAGACAGCGGCCTCTAAGGCGACAGATATACAAAGCAATTCCCGAGGTGTTCAGGGAGCGGCCTGAACGGCTAGGTTATTACTAAATATATTTTTGTGGCCAAACATCGGCCTATAAATAGATGTCTACACAGTGACAAAAAATTATGTCGCCAGACAGCGGCCCCTAAGGCGACAGATATACAAAGCAATTCCCGAGGTGTTCAGTGAGCGGCTTGAACGGCTAGGTTATTACTAAATATATCTTTCTGGACAAACATCGGCCTATAAATAGATGTCTACACAGTGACAAAAAAGTAGGTCGCCTTACAGCGGCGTATCCTACAAATTGACATTATAAGAAATGGTTTAGACCATTTAAAAAAAAAAAAAAAAAAAACTTTGATGCGATGCTATACCTTAGTAGATTGTGGAAAGTCGACAAGTCAAGCGTAACTGTGTACATTACAGAAAATCTTAACAAGACAACCAAACATGTGGCCAAACCGTGACCGATACAACAAGTTAACAATGTAAGAAACAGGAGGGGGCCAAACCGTGGCCAATAAATAAACAGTCCACCTCATTGATGAGATGGACAACACGTGTCAAATAAATATTTAAAAAAATTGCTATTCCATCGGTCTGGAACTGGTCGACTATAAATAATTAAAAAGTTTAAATTCATGTGACAGTCGTCCAGCGACGTATAAATAATTTAAAAACACCAATTCATGAGGGGCCCGACCAGCAGAGTATAAGTCATTAAAAAGGTTCAATTTATGTGACGGTCGTCCAGCGAAGTATAAATAATTTAAAAACCCCAATTCATGAGGGGCCCGACCTGCAGAGTATAAGCCATTAAAAATGTGCAAAACATGAGTCGGCCGACCAGCAGCCTCTCAATAAAATATATATACAAATGTACGGATCAGGTGGAGGTCTTCCATTTGTCCCTAATAACATGTTTGGGGCATGATTCATGGCGGATTTAGTCAGTTGTGTCAGGAACTGGTGGTTTGAAATCCAGACTAATCCACGCCTGATTCATTTTCACAAACGTGAGTCTCTCCACACTTTGGGTGGACAGTCGTGCCCTCCGCGGAGTTACAATACCTCCTGCCGCACTAAACACGCGCTCCGATGCCACGCTACTGGCCGGGCATGACAGCCTTTCAAGGGCAAATTCAGCTAGTTGGGGCCAAAGGTCAAGTTTCGTTGCCCAGTAGTCAAGGCGATTGTCTACCTCGGTTGGCAGGGTGCTGTCCAAGTAGGCCCAAGCCTGTTGTTTGAGGTCCTGCTCCAGGTCCACCTGATGCTGCTGCGGCTGGTTAGTAGTTTCCTCACTGCGCTGGTGAAGAAAGCTACTCATCATCGACTGCAGACTGAGGCAGCCGCTGCTGGTGGAGCTGCCACTGCTCCTACCACCCCACCCCTCCCCTGCTGCAATGGCAGTGGAACGCGAGCGCACAGGGCCCACAGTGTCTGAGGATGGACGTTGGCGCAGAAAGGCAGAGACCAACTGACTACATAGGTGGTTTTTATAGTACTTTATTTTGGCCTCCCTCTCAGCAGGTGTGAAAAAGGCCACCATTTTTGAACGGTAGCGAGGGTCCAACAAGGTGGACAGCCAAAAGTCATCCCTCTGTCTGATGGTTATTATTCGGCTGTCGCTACGCAAGCAACCGAGCATGCTATGGGCCATTTGTGCCAAGGAATGCGAGGGACTCCCTGCCTCCATCTCCACAGCATACTGCCACGGTGCGTCTGGGTCCTCTGTCTCCTCCTCCTCCTCTACCAGATGCTCCTGCTCCTCCACTCCTGTCCGCTGAGTGGAAAAACCACCCATTTCACTCAATAATTCCTGAGCACCATTGTCCTCCTCTACCTCCTCCTCTTCTTCCTGTCCTGCCCCCACAGGGGTCATGTGGCGTTGAGATCTGTGCGCCACGTCTACCGCACCCTGACCAGCCATTGTTAACAGCATTTGTTCCAGGACGTGCAACAGAGGAATGACGTCGTTCATCCCATAGTCCTGCCGACTCACGAATAGCGTGGCCTCCTCAAAGGGCCTGAGCAAGCGGCAGGTGTCACGCATGAGCTGCCAATGGCTGACATCGAAGTTACACAGGGAGTACCTTTATCCGCTTGTAACATCAGGAAATCGGTGATGGCCTTTCGCTGTTCGTAAAGGCGGTCTAACATATGTAGGGTTGAATTCCACCTTGTTGCAACGTCGCAGATCAGGCGATGCTGTGGAATTCCGTTCTGCCGCTGCAGCTCAAGGAGGGTGTGCTTTGCGGTGTAGGAATGGCTGAAATGCATGCAAAGTTTATGTGACATTTTAAGGATGTCTTGCAGTGGGATGGTGGATTTTAGGAACCGCTTGACAACCAGATTGAACACGTGAGCCATGCATGGCGCATGGCACAACCTTCCTTGACGCAGAGCAGACACCATGTTCTTTCCGTTGTCGGTCAACATGGTTCCGATTTTCAGTTTGCGCGGAGACAGCCATCTGTCGATTTCTCTGTTCATTACACTGAGAAGTTCCTCCCCTGTGTGACTACGTTCGCCAAGGCATACCAGGTGCAGCACAGCGTGACACCGTTGCGCCCTGCACATGTGATATGCCGGTCGGGTAATGGGACTTGGCACGGGGGTGGCGGCTGAGGACACGGCGGAAGAAGAGGTGGTAGAGGCGGACATCTTTGCTGGACCAAGGACGTGCAAACGTGGAGGCAAAAGCGGCGTGACCTGTCCAAGTTGCTGGTGCGGCTGTGCCGGCACCACGTTCACCCAGTGGGCCGTAAATGACATGTACTGTCCCTGACCGTAGTTACAGCTCCACACGTCGGCGCTGCCGTGCACTTTGGCAGAGACCGACATGCTCAAAGACTGGCCCACCATCTCTTCTACATGTGAATGCAGGGCTGGCACTGCCTTTTTGGCGAAGAAATGCCAGCTTGGCACTCTCCACCGCGGCTCGGCACAAGCCATCATTTCTCGGAAAGGTGCTGAGTCCACCACTTGGAAAGGGAGGGACTGCAGCACCAGCAACTTGGACAGGAGGATGTTCAGCTTCTGCACCGTCGGGTGCGTGCTCGCAAACTGTTGTCTCTTGGAAACGGATTCCAAGAAAGACTGCTGACGGAATCCGTGAAGAGGAGTAGCAGGAGAAGGAGCATCTGAACGAGTGGAAGATGCCAACGAGTGACAACTCCCCTCAGCAGAGGTGTTGGAGCCTTGACTGGCTGATAGAGGGCGATTGACGTCGGGTGACGGAGCAAGTAACGGAGCGGGTGATGGAGCGGGGGCTGGGGCAGGCAGAACCGCCGTATCTTTATCACGGTTTTCCCAGGCCACCGAATGGCGACGCTGCATATGCTGACGCAACGCTGTAGTCCCAACATTGGCCCCCTGGCCACGCTTGACTTTCTGGCCACATAGTCGACATACGGCTACGTTTACTTCCTCGGGCGGCTTGACGAAAAATTGCCACACCGCCGAGTAGGAAACTTTGCCCCCGCTACTCCTCACTGGCTGACTGCTACTTCCTCCGTGCACACCGGCACCACTACTGGCCGTGGTGGTAGGCTGCAGTGGAGCTGGTGCTCTACTCCGTGGCCGTTTGCCTCCACTGACACTGCTGCGACCCTGCTGCCTCCTGGGCAACCCACCGACTGTTTTGCTCGCTGCCAAGCTGCCACCCTGTTCTCCTGATGATGCGGAAGCAATAGCCTGATGACGACGAGGCTGCCAAGTGCGATCAGCCTCATCATCATCAATTAGGGTCTCCGCCTCACTACTAGCCCCCTCGGCTGCGTGTGGGTCAGGAGACAGACCTGTATCTAGACCGGCTACCGAGCCACTCTCCTCACCAGTACTTCTTCGCCTGGCTGCTGAAGAGGCGGATGTCTCCCCCCGTTCCTGACCGCCCTCTGTTAGCTCTTCCTCACTGTACAGTGGGGCTGAGCCCACAGCATGCGATACTTCGCTTGGTGAGGGAACACCAAAGGACAGCGGCAGGTCGAGGACACGTGATTTCAGTGGGCTTGGTCCCGGGCCATGCCAACTAACGGTTGTGTCTGACGTACCCACTGACCGTTGGCTGTAGGTGTCAGCGGTGACCTGGGAAGAGGAAGACGACCGAGTCAACCAATCGATGACGGCAGGGTTGTCGGTGGAGACACGACCGCTGGATGACACCGGGAGCACTGGCCTCTGGCTGCGACTAGTGCTGCCTCGACCCCTTCCTCTGCTGCCACGTCTGCTCGCTCCTGAAACATTGCCTCCTCTGCCACTCCTCTGCGTGTTGTCTGACATACTCTTTAATTCAATAAGCACCCCAAAAATAAAACCGGATTTAACTCTTTGAACGTACAATAGTGGTTGTGAAGCAGAAAGTCAGTTTATTTAGCACAATCGGTCAATTGCAGCTTGCCGTTGGCTGGAAACTGTACGTTTCTGTCACTGGAATGCACTAATCACCCAAAAAATATTACCGCCAGCCGGCGTGTAAATGGATTTAACTCTTTGAACGTACAATAGTGGTTGTGAAGCAGAAAGTCAGTTTATTTTGCACAATCGGCAAACTGCAGCACCAACTGTGCACGACAGCCACCAAAAAAAAAAAAGGGTGTATGTCACTTTAAATTTTCGATTCTTTGATAGCTGTGGCCCTAAGTAACGATTCTGTGTCCCTGAGTAACGATTCTGTGTCCCTGAGTAACGATTCTGTGTCCCTGAGTAACGATTCTGTGGCCCTAAAGTCTCTGTGGCCCTAACTCTGTCCCTTAATACACACAGGTCTGTCTCTCTTGAATGACCGGAGGCTAATGGAGAATTCTAAGATGGCCGCCATTTATAGCTCCACCATTACACAGTGCTGGCTGGCTGCTGATTGGCTAATGCGATCACATGTCATGAATGCATTATGGGTCAGCGCGCCTTGTCTGCGCGCCTTCCCAGAGATCCCCGCCCCATCTTCTCTGTCCATTTTCTCCGTCGCCACACATGTCGCCGCCATTTTTGGGAAAATTCGATTCGTGCATCCGAAGTTTGCTAATCTTCGGATTAGTCGCGAATAGAATTTTTCCAAATCTTCGGAACGAATTCCACTTCGTCATGTTCGATTCGCTCATCTCTACTTCTAATGGAAAGGTATCTCTGCCAAACTCAGTGCTATGGCCTTGCTTGAGAGGTAGCTACTGAAGCTGATGCTCCTTTCTGCAAGCACCTCTGAAAAGTAGATTTATTTTTGAGCTGCGGTGAGTTCATAGCACTCAGGGGTCCAGGATACAGCCAACGTTCACACATTTTATTATAGTATTCCATATAATAATACAGGATATTATTATAGGAAATTTGTGTGACTCTTGGGTGAAAATACTGATAAATAGATCTGCAATGTAATCATACAGTTGCAAGAAAAAGTATGTGAACCCCTTGGGATTACGTGGAGTTTTGCATGAATTGGGCATAAAATGTGCTCTGAACGTCATCTAAGTCACAACAATAGAAGAACACAGTCTGCTGAACATAATACTACACAAACATTAGATGTTGCCATGGTTTAATTGCACATAACATGTAAACATTCACAGTGCAGGGAGGAAAAAGTATGTGAACCTTTGGACTTAATAACTGGTTGACCCTCCTTTGGCAGCAATAACCTCAACCAAACGTTTCCTGTAGTTGCAGATCAGACCTGCACAACGATCTGGAGTCATTTTGGACCACTCCTCTTCACAAAACTGTTTCAGTGTAGCAATATTCTTGGGATGTCTGGTGTGAGTCACTCTCTTAAGGTCATGCCACAGCATTTCAATCGGGTTGAGGTCAGGACTCTGACTGGGCCACTCCAGAAGGCGTATTCTGTGCTGTTGCAGCCATTGTTTTGTTGAATTACTGGTATGCTTTGGGTCATTGTCCTGTTGCATCACCCATCCTCTGCGGAGCTTCAGTTGGTGGACAGATGGTCGTACGTTTTCCTGCAAAATGTCTTGATAAACTCTGGAATTCATTTTCCCATCAATGACAACAATCCGTCCAGGCCCTGAGGGTCAACCAGTTATTAAGTCGAAAGGTTCACATACTTTTTCCTCCCTGCACTGTGAATGTTTACATGTTATGTGCAATTAAACCATGGCAACATCTAATGTTTGTGTAGTATTATGTTCAGCAGACTGTGTTCTTCTATTGTTGTGTCTTAGATGACGTTCAGAGCACATTTTATGCCCAATTCATGCAAAACTCCACGTAATCCCAAGGGGTTCACCTACTTTTTCTTGCAACTGTAAATGAATTGATACTCCACACAAAGGGAGATTAAAGATTAAAAAGATGAAAAACTGAAATAATACCCTTAAAACTATAATAACCGCTTTACAGAAAAAGATAAATAATGAAGGACTGAAATGCATAATGTTTTAGTTCTGCAGAAAATGCAGCTTTTTTTGGCTTCCTCTTGTGCCAGTCATGCTGTTATGGGGGTAAAAACATTGGCAAGCTCAGATTGGCTCCTATTTAGTAGAGATCACATGATCAAATCTCATGGTTCAAGCTTGAGAACGTGCGTGGTATAGGAGTAATATTGGAGCTGCATTTTCTCCAGTAGAAAATGGAAGTATTTCACCTTTCTGTTATGCATCACATAAATGCCAGAACTGTATCCAATGAAATTTATTTTACACCAATTATTTTATTCTTTTGTGACCTATATAAATTCTATGCAAACTCTGCTATTGTTTATTTTACATGGGTTTAATTACAT
The DNA here is from genome assembly GCF_062004578.1 of Staurois parvus. Classification (NCBI taxonomy): domain Eukaryota; kingdom Metazoa; phylum Chordata; class Amphibia; order Anura; family Ranidae; genus Staurois; species Staurois parvus. The sequence goes on along the minus strand of NW_028318055.1, from coordinate 182,257 downwards.
TCCTTTAACATTTTTGTATGGTAAAGTTTATCAATGTATTTTTTTAAAAGTCAGAGAATAGAAAATGTTTTTAACTGTAATTTCAGAAGGAAAACTTTTTTCTTTTAGAGCAACAACAATTAAGGAAACTAACATAGGAATTTGCAATTTTATAAACTCTGTTACAGATAGCATTAGATATAAATTTCCTGCGTTGCAAATTCTATGGGCCATAAGTTAAAAAATAAATTAGGATTTAGGAAGTGGTTGTTATTAATAGAAAGAGCCCAGTGCTTGTTGTTGTACCCAGTCATCCAGCGCATGCAGACAATTAAAAGAATTTGCACATCCACATTTCAGTTAATGGCTTTTGGTTTGGTCTCTCTGTAGTGACTGCTAATTCTGGACAAGTATTTCCATGGTGATTACTGTTTACAGTCATAAGATCTCTTTTAAGCTGCCATTTTCCTTCTCCCATGCAGTTTTGAGTTTTTTTTTTACTATATTTCTTGCTAAATGGATGCAAGTGTGTGGATATTTTTGTGCTATCCATACTTTTTTATTATTGGTGTCAGGATCATCCTGAATTCCTTGATCTACTGCTAAAGCCTCCTTTTCTTTCCAGGGTTTGATCAAGTGGGCTGGGAGACCTTATATTTAACCTCTGCAACCTTTCTGACTATCTAAAAGTGTCCTTGCCATTTTCCTAAGACTCTGCTCTCAACAATTGGCACCAACACAACAGAGTTCAATACACAGGTTGAAACTCTGTAACTTGGCAAACCATCTGTACGACTGGCTTTAGGCCTCTTGCGTAGCCTGCAAATGCTTTATGATTCAAAGAGCAAGAACTACCTGCGTGGCAAACAAGAAATTACAACCATCTTTTTCAGCTGCTTTGTTGAGCATCCCCTTTAGGATTTTGTTGAACTGTCCTACTTGCCCATCAATTTGCGTATGATACATGGAGGTCCGTGGAAGGAAGGGAGAGCTTAATTTTAAACAATTTGCAGAGTTCCTTCAAAACCTTAGCCATAGAGAGTGCCTTAATCAGTCTCAGGTGGGAGCTAGCTGTGAAGCCACTCACATGAAATAACCTTGGATGAGGTATTTCTTAAAGGTACTACCTAGTGGGTAGCATAGTCAAAAAACACTAAAATGTATTGGCGTCCCTTAGCTGATTTGGCTAAAGAACCCATAAAGTTCGTAGCTATGTGATCAAAGGGTACTTTAGTAATCAGAAGCAGTACCAGTGGATTCCAAAAATGGGATGTTAGAGCATTTATTTGACAGATCGGGCAGAACTCACAGAAGTCCCTGTTTCCCCAGTGTACCTCGGATGACCATGAGCCAGATGTAACACTTTATGCCTAAATGGCTGAGGTACCACCAGTTGTTCAACCACTTCATCATGCTTCTTGGTGATTCCGTACAATAGTTCATGATTTACAGCAAAATAGCGGAACCGCACGTATGTCCTAGATTGCTGTGGCTCACCATTTAACATGGTCTCTGGTGGGGATCAGAGTTGAGTTCCTCATCTAAGTGTTGAGAAAATTCTTAGCTTGGCTCAGAGGAGATCATTGTTTTTAATCTGCAAACACCACCACTGGACCCAGGACTCTGCAGGTATACATTTCTACAGATGTACAGTACATCAACCTAATTTCTTAAGCTGAAATGCAGAAGTAGTTATTTCACCAGGGGATTCCTCTTATGGTGAGTTCTGGGATCTTTGACTATTGTCCATATAAGTCCCAGAATATTGAGCAATATTGCCCCATCAACAGGTTATTTGGCAACTCTGGCATCACTCTAAGCTATAGTGAGGCAGTTCCAATGGGGGTGAACAGGGTTACATGAGCCATGGGATAGTCTTTCACATCGCTCTGCGCACAGATGACACCCACTCATTCTTCGGCTATTAGCTTTCCCTGCAACCTGTTGGTAAAGAGTAGAGTATTAAAATTCCCAGACTTGATGAGTGTGACAAACTCCTGTCTATTACCCAGCACCTGTTGTAGCAGTACATGCCTCTTATGCATACATAGATCTTCAGCCCAAGTAACATTCCAGCACCTCATCCCTCTTTGGGGCAGATGATCCAGTTGGTGGCAAGCGCAGCAACAATCCTCACAGGGTTCTTTATCAGTTCTTGGGAGGGTTGGGTAGTGGGGAGTTTCTTGTGGCAGTTTTACTCCATTCTGAAGACATCTGTTGATACCTTGGGGCTGGAGTCCACCTCCTTGCCGTGGAGTGGCTCTCTTGTTTATAAAGGCTCCCCTAAGAAGGCAGTTATGCTATTATATTGTTTTACCACAGTAGCTTTCTCATCTATGTGCTGGAGTTCAGCCTGGAAAATTCAGCAGTACAGTTTCCTGGGAAGACCACACACAAAACAGTTTAAGGAAGCCTACTCCACAGTCTAAGAGGGTGTCAGCACCTCAGGTTGCAACCTGTCTAGGACCAGGTGCATCAGGGTATACAGTCATGTAGGAGTAGATTGCCTTGAGAGAAGGTTTTGAATTCTAGTGCTATGACAAGTATAAATCTGCTCAAACGATGCCTGATAGGCTTCAATACAGTCTGCTGTGGTCTTTTTTTGTAAGGCCCGCTGTATAGCTTTTCTGTGGGTGAGCTGGTGTTCTGCAGCCAACTTTCAGCCTTACAGCTTGCTGGGTCACCGCATTTTTTAGGAGTTCCTGTTGACATAGCCTGCTGATGGTGGGTCTGTATATAAAGGGCGCACCGGCCTAGTGCATTACCATAAAAAAACATTTATTGAAGAAATAAAAATAGGTATCGTACTCACAAATGGACTTCCAACAGGGTCCCCATTGCGGATGGCCACATAGTGTGGATTGGACAGTGCTGTTCTTTACGATGGGCCTTTGACATTTATGTCATTTGTGAGTACGATACCTATATTCTTTTCTTCAATAAATATTTTTTACGGTAATGAACTAGGCAAGTGCGCCCTCTGTTTGTTTTCTTTATATCCAGTGAATTTGGTCTACCCCGGTCCATTGAGGGAAGCAAGGAGTGCATATTCCAGGACATCCGAGTTGTAGCCATAGCCCATGCCGAGTCCATCCCCAAGCACAGGAGCATTTGGATTTTCGATGGTGGGTTTGTGCCTACACATTGGCTAGCAGCAGCTGCTTTACTAGTTATTCCTTCCCTTTGCTGCTTATTTTATAGCCTGCATGAATTTAATCCAGGACATGGGACTGGACTGCACCCCCAATCTGTCCTCGTTCTCCATCAATTGTGAGGATCATGGGCAAAGCAATCCAGCAAACAGCCTCTTGTGGTGTGACTGCCTGTTGATGCTGCAGCCTCCTGTCAGTGGGTCTACGTCTTCATGTTGTCCTTGACCTAACTGACCATATAGGTCAGTGATGTCACAAGAATCCTTGCACCTTTGTGGGGAATGCCCTTGCCTCAGATGATTGGGCTGGCACTGACAGCGTCCTTCTGGGTTTGGCTGAACACATTCTCATCCTCACTCCCACACTGTCTACAGTATGTCCATAATAGGTGGGGCTGCAGGGAAATATCTGTATTCTCAGCCAACATATAAAGAACACTGTTTCCCATACCTTCTGTTATAAACCGTATAAAACAAATAAACTTCATAAAATTAGGTCAAAATGTATACTGCTACATTTACTTGGTAAAAAAAACCAAATACAGTAAGTGCATATTATTTAGTATGAACTGGTCTCTCCAAAAAAGAGGACCTGTCAGAGCCCATGCTATCACAAGGGACGTTGTGACAGCAATTAAAGTGATTACAAACAATAAAGTTACAGTGTTAAAAAAGAAAAGAAAATAAAATGTTAAAGTGCCCCCATTCCCACATGCTTACGAGCAAATAAGAATGCATGCATCAGTCCCGCACGCATAATTAAATGGCGACTGCACCACACATGTAAGGTATCGTCACAAACGTCAGATCGAGAGCAATAATTCTAGCACCAGATCTTCTGTGTAACTCTACCCAGTAAAGGTTTTTAAATCATTGCCTTTGGAGATTTTTAGGTACCAAGGTGTCAGGAATGGACTCACCAGTAGTGGTGGGACGCACCTGCCTTGTGGGCTGCAGTACCAGGGCTGACCAGCGGGTGCTCTCAGCAACCAGAGGCTCACTCCTGCAATGAGCCATCACCTGAAGCTGATTACACAGGTGTATTTAAGGAATGGCCAGGCCTGTGATCAGGGCCTTGGTGTATGTTTCCCATGTGCCCTGTCTCCTGTCTGTCTTCTGTTGCCGACCTCTGCATTGGTACTGATTCTGCTGACCGTCTCCTGTTAACCCCTGTCTTGCCTGACCATCCTATTGCCTGCTCCTCTGTACCGTGCTGCCTGTGAGTTTCTGAACCCAGCTTGTGACCCTGACCATTCTCCCGCCTGCTCCTGGTACCCCGTTTGCCCGTTTGCTACCGACCTGGCCTTCCTGACTACTCTTTGTATTGTATGTATTGTTATCTGTGGGTGGTTTGGTTTGTTTGCACTGTGTTATGTTTAGTTTTGCACTGTGTTTTGTATTGTAGTCTTAATAAATTATATTGTTTACTATACCTGAAGCCTGCATTTCCCTGTGTCAGTCCACACACTTCTGGTCATACCTAGAATCCTGACACTAGGTTTGGTATCTTTTCACTGGCATAAGCAATTTTAAAGCGTGACATGTTTGGTATCTATTTACTCGGCGTTACATCATCTTTTTTATTTTAACAAAGAATTGGTTATTACAGTATGTTGTGTTTTTGTACATTAAAATTCTTTTTCCAAAAGATTTGCATTTGAAAACCTGCTGCGCAAATCCAATGTGACATATAAATATGCAAAATCCACCATTTTATTGTATAGGGCCTCTGTTAAAAAATATAAATGTAATGTTTGGGGGCTCTCAGTGGTTTTCTAGCAAAATAATTATGTTTTTTAAATACATAGGAGAGGGGTGTCAGAAATGATCCTGAATGGAAGTGGTTCATGGAGAGGCATTAAGCACTGTAACAAGACATTAAGGGGTGGATTTGCTAAAGGCACATTGACTGTGCACTTTGGAAGTGCAGTTGCTCCCCTTTAAAGTGGAACTTTACCCATAACAATTTGATTAAAAAATGTTTTTTAGTAGGGAACATACAGTACATTCCACATTAATAATTATGCTATCAAAATGAGTGTGTGCTGTAAATTGCCTCCAGCTTTATTCCTGTTTCTTCTTGCTGGAGGCTACCATTTGGCTGAAGCTCAGAGCCCCTGAGCAGCATTAAATCTTTAGGCTGTCAGCATACCACTAACAATGCATATACTTTAGTGGTATTCCTTTTTCTGTGTTTTACGCACGTTATGTTTATTTGTATGTGATCATTTGTCGCTTATTATCACGCATGCACCGATTAGGTGCGTTTTGTTAGTTTTGTGCGTCACATTGCTTGTTTTTTATGTGGATTTGGGAATGTATGCCACCAGTGCATTTTCTTGGGGGTTTTTTAGCACTTTTTTATGTGCAGTCCTATTTTGGACTCCTTGTTATACAGTTTATTTTTTACATCACCTTTAGATCCAATTAGGATCTTTTTGGGCACTATTGATTCATTGGTCCCATTTGGACGTTTTTCTTGGCACTTTTATTATTTATTGAATTTATACACACGGTTGTGTGAGTGTTGTTGGCACTTGTCATCATTATCACTTTGCATGATTTTTTTTATTATTTTCATATATTGCAATACCTTTGTATTGATGTTTGTGGGTTTCATATTGTTTTAGCGCCACATCATTGTTTGTATTATTAACTTACAAGTAGGTTGTAGTATTTACAGTCTCACTGTTAGCGAGGGAATTGTACAAAACTCAGGATTCCTGATTGGCTGATTTGGCAACTTGTAGTTTCAGAAATGGCAGCCTAATTCTATCATGATAGACATAGCATTCAAACATGATCTAAATGCTGTATGTAAAGCACAGGAATGCCGAAGCTAAAACCAGCATCATGCCTGTTACGTGTTCCCTAGGACTGAAAACTGTACAAGCCAATGATGTAAAGAAAATGGATGTTGATGTATGTGGAGTCTCCCATGGAAGGACGATGACATAAAGTGGAGCACTTTCTTGCTGTCAGCTCATTTGTGTAAACAGATCCAGCCTCCCATGTTTCCTCGAAGATAATTTAGGAACAGTCTGAACACCCAATTCTCATTTACATTTACACGCTTGACACCACAAGCATGCAAGGATTCCCATAGCAGCAGTGCGGGAAATACCTTCGCAGATGGGAGAAAGAAGCTCTACAGCTGGGAATATAATTATTAATGTTTACAGTCATGTAGGACTGATATACAGGTATGTAGGGCTCATATACAGGTATGTAGGACTGATATACAGGTATGTAGGACTCATATACAGGTATGTAGGACTGATATACAGGTATGTAGGACTCATATACAGGTATGTAGGGCTCATATACAGGTATGTAGGGCTCATATACAGGTATGTAGGACTGATATACAGGTATGTAGGGCTCATATACAGGTATGTAGGACTGATATACAGGTATGTAGGGCTCATATACAGGTATGTAGGGCTCATATACAGGTATGTAGGGCTCATATACAGGTATGTAGGACTCATATACAGGTATGTAGGGCTCATATACAGGTATGTAGGACTCATATACAGGTATGTAGGGCTCATATAAAGGTATGTAGGGCTCATATACAGGTATGTAGGACTGAAATACAGGTATGTAGGACTGATATACAGGTATGTAGGGCTCATATACAGGTATGTAGGGCTCATATACAGTCATGTAGGGCTCATATACAGGTATGTAGGACTGATATACAGGTATGTAGGACTGATATACAGGTATGTAGGACTCATATACAGATATGTAGGGCTCATATACAGGTATGTAGGGCTCATATACAGGTATGTAGGGCTCATATACAGGTATGTAGGGCTCATATACTGGTATGTAGGGCTCATATACAGTTATGTAGGGCTCATATACAGTCATGTAGGACTGATATACAGGTATGTAGGACTCATATACAGTCATGTAGGACTGATATACAGGTATGTAGGGCTCATATACAGTCATGTAGGGCTCATATACAGGTATGTAGGGCTCATATACAGTTATGTAGGACTCATATACAGGTATGTAGGGCTCATATACAGGTATGTAGGGCTCATATACTGGTATGTAGGGCTCATATACTGGCATGTAGGGCTCATATACAGGTATGTAGGGCTCATATACAGGTATGTAGGGCTCATATACAGGTATGTAGGACTCATATACAGTTATGTAGGACTCATATACAGTTATGTAGGACCGATATACAGGTATGTAGGACTCATATACAGGTATGTAGGACTCATATACAGGTATGTAGGGCTCATATACAGGTATGTAGGGCTCATATACAGTCATGTAGGACCCATATACAGTTATGAAGGACTGATATACAGGTATGTAGGACTGATATACAGGTATCTAGGACTGGTATACAGTCATGTAGGGCTCATATACAGGTATGTAGGGCTCATATACAGTTATGTAGGACTGATATACAGGTATGTAGGACTGATATACAGGTATGTAGGGCTCATATACAGTCATGTAGGGCTCATATACAGTTATGTAGGACTGATATACAGGTATGTAGGACTGATATACAGGTATGTAGGGCTCATATACAGTCATGTAGGACTGATATACAGGTATGTAGGACTGATATACAGGTATGTAGGGCTCATATACAGTCATGTAGGACTGATATACAGGTATGTAGGACTCATATACAGGTATGTAGGGCTCATATACAGTCATGTAGGACTGATATACAGGTATGTAGGGCTCATATACAGGTATGTAGGGCTCATATACAGGTATGTAGGACTCATATACAGGTATGTAGGGCTCATATACAGGTATGTAGGACTCATATACAGGTATGTAGGGCTCATATACAGGTATGTAGGGCTCATATACAGTTATGTAGGACTCATATACAGGTATGTAGGGCTCATATACAGGTATGTAGGGCTCATATACAGTTATGTAGGACTCATATACAGGTATGTAGGGCTCATATACAGGTATGTAGGGCTCATATACAGGTATGTAGGGCTCATATACAGGTATGTAGGGCTCATATACAGTTATGTAGGACTCATATACAGTTATGTAGGGCTCATATACAGGTATGTAGGACTCATATACAGTTATGTAGGACTGATATACAGGTATGTAGGACTCATATACAGGTATGTAGGACTGATATACAGGTATGTAGGGCTCATATACAGGTATGTAGGGCTCATATACAGTTATGTAGGGCTCATATACAGGTATGTAGGGCTCATATACAGGTATGTAGGACTGATATACAGGTATGTAGGGCTCATATATGTCAATATTGTTAGAATTTGTTCATTACACACTCATCGGCCACCTTTTTAGGTACACCTGTTCAATTGCTTGGTAACACAAATTGTTAATCAGCCAATCACATAGCAGCAACTCAATGCATGTAGACATGGTGAAAACAACTTGTTGAAGTTCAAACTGAGCATCAGAATGGGGAAGAAAGGGGATTTAAGTGACTTTGAACTTGGCATGGTTGTTGGTGCCAGACTGGCTGGTCTGAGTATTTCAAAAAATGCTGATCTACTGGGATTTTCGTGCACAATCATTTCTAGGGTTTACAGAGAATGGTCCGAAAAAGAAAAAAATATTCATTGAGCAGCAGTTGTGTGGACAAAAATGTCTTGTTGTCAGAGGTCAGAGGAAAATGGGCAGACTGGTTGCTGAGACATTCAGATGGTAGGGTCGGAAATTGGTGTAAACAACATGACAGCATGGATCCATTCTGCCTTGTATCAACAGTTCAGGCTGGTGATGGTGGTGCGATGGTGTGGTGGATCCATCCTGCCTTGTATCAATGGTTCAGGCTGGTGGTGGTGGTGTGAATCCATCCTGCCTTGTATCAGCGGTTCAGGCTGGTGGTGGTGCTGTCATGGTGTGGTGGATCCATCCTGCCTTGTATCAATGGTTCAGGCTGGTGATGGTGGTGCGATGGTGTGGTGGATCCATCCTGCCTTGTATCCATGGTTCAGACTGGTGGTGGTGGTGTCATGGTGTGGTGGATCCATCCTGCCTTGTATCAACGGTTCAGGCTGGTGGTGGTGTCATGGTGTGGTGGACCCATCCTGCCTTGTATCAATGGTTCAGGCTGGTGGTGGTGGTGTCATGGTGTGGTGGATCCATCCTGCCTTGTATCAATGGTTCAGGCTGGTGATGGTGGTGCGATGGTGTGGTGGATCCATCCTGCCTTGTATCAATGGTTCAGGCTGGTGGTGTCATGGTGTGGTGGATCCATCCTGCCTTGTATCAATGGTTCAGGCTGGTGGTGTCATGGTGTGGTGGATCCATCCTGCCTTGTATCAACGGTTCAGGCTGGCGATGGTGGTGTCATGGTGTGGGGGGTATTTTCTTGGCACTAGCAAGCTATACCTAATAAGGTGGCCGGTGAGTGTATATTATTGCTTCTTTCTGTAAGTACAATTAAAGGGAGACTGTAATCTTTGTACAGTGAAGGAAATAAGCATTTGATCCCCTGCTGATTTTGAATGTTTGCCCCTCACAAAGAAATAATCAGTCTAAAAATCGAATGGTAGGTGCATGTAAAACAGAGGGACTCAGCGAGTGCTTGACAATTATGGCAAAAAATGTATAACCCATGCATAAAAATAAAATAAAATAAAAATTAGGGACTAATAAACTGAATGTGAATATGATTAAAAATGGCTAAACCTCTGGTAACCAAGCTTCTCTTTGGAACACAGGCATGTAAGATGAATACCCTATACCAGGGGTACTGAAATAAAAATTCATGGTCAGTAAAAGATTCTTCCAACAGAGGTCCGGATCGCATGTTTGTGCGACATCCTTCACATCGCAATCCCCATCTCCTCTTAGGTTCATATCTCTGTGGCTGAAAAACAGTTGTGAAATTGAACATGTTCCCAATCTTCAGAAAAATGTGCTGTAATTCAGATGTGTGGGAGGGGGGCATTAATTCTTAAATGCATCCCCACACATTGCCACCTATGGCAGTGCAATTTTTAAAGAAAGGTCAGGAACGTCTTCCCTGTCTTTCTTTATGGTAGGGCAGCACTTTAAAATGAATGGGCTGCCCAACCTGTGATGCGTGCATGCAAAGTTCTCTCTTTACATCACAGTTCCCTCCCTTTCACATCTATATCCCTCTTCACATCACTGTCCTCAGCCCCTTCCCCATAATTGTTCTCACACCCCCATAATTGTCCTCTGCCCGCCATTACTGTCCTTGGCTCTCCCCATTACTGTCCTCAGCCCCGCTATAATTGTCTTCAGCCCCCAATTACTACCACATAATTGCCCTCAGTTCTCCCATAAATGTCCTCAGCTACCACAAATTTGTCCTCAGCCCCCCATTAATGTGCTCAGCAGCCCATTACTGTCCTCAGCCCCCTCTCACATTACTTTCCTCAGCCCCAATTACTGTCATCAGCCCCCTATTTATGTCCTCAGTCCCCCCCACTCACATTACTGTCATCAGCCCCACATTAATGTCCTAAGCCCCCCCCACAGAAGTCCACCCAGAATTGTCCTCAGCTCCCCATAAATGTCCTCAGCCCTCCATTAATGTGCTCAACAGCCCATTACTGTCCTCAGCTTTCCCTCACATTACTGTCTTCAGCCCCCCTCAAGTTACTGTTCTCAGCCCCCTATTAATGTCCTCAACAGAGAGAGGGTCAAGCTTGGCTTGGCCCTTACTTCCCAGCATGGTCATCACTCCAGGATCCTGCACACTGCCCTCATGTGACGCTAAGGATCTGCTGGCTTGTTGGATTCTCCTGCCATTCCCAGTGGTGACCCACCCCAACTATACTTGACAACTCACCAACACACCAGTAATGATATGAAGGGCTTCATTTAATCTGGAATATGCCCAGAAAATAGGACACTGTTTAAATGAAGTCAACAATGACAGCTTTAACACGTTATCACATACTGAAATGATTAAAAGCTCAACTGCCAGAAAGCCCCAGGTGAGCAAAAGGGGAATGACTTTGCCACAATAATAAAAGCAGTCATGGAAATAAATACCCTTCAATCATAAGGTAATGCATGAAATTATGTGACCCAACTATCATGTTCAGGCCCTGTCTAGCCACTGGACAGCTGAATAATTAAACCAAATCGTCTGGTTGTGTGGCCTTTGAAATCGCATGCTGTACATGTTTTAGACCGGAAGTTGAAGGGACTTGTAATCCACAGGTAAAGGGAACTTCCTACAATGTTCCAGAAGTTCCAAAGTGTGAAAGGGCAATGCACTCTCACTAAATAGAGCTCCGCTGGAAGCAACAGGATCCCAGGTGTAAGAGACAAGTTTTATACACACAGTGGTGGCCAAAGAGGACTCTCTCCCCACAAAGGCATCCTCCTGCCAGCAATCACTCCCTGGAACACCACCCCAAAAGGTTGGATGAAGGTAAATGTAACACAGGTCGCTACGTTCCTAAAAACTTCTGCATTGCTTACAAACCTTTGATGGAGGCCAGGAGGTAGCAGAACACTCTAGGGCTCTCATAACTGCACCTGTATCTTGTGCCTAGGTGGGTTCTCTAGTCTGCTGCCAGAATGCACCCTTCTCTGTTCCTTACCTAGGAAAGTCTGCTCTGCATGCACCACTGTGCCCTATGTGTCTGGTCCCTGAAACCCCACAAAGCCCTCATGCGTAACACTCCATCTCTTCACTTATCAGCTATCCCTGTCTTGCTTTCCAGGGCTCTCATTGTCTAGGGATACATTCCTTGCTTCCCTAATCCTGGCTGCACTCCTTCCTTGCTCTCTGCACCAGTCCGGGGTTAAAGTCCAGGCTGCTGAACCAGACAGGCAGAGACTGGGGGATTGGAGTAAGTTAAGAGCAAAAGAAGGTATGTTTATAAAATATAATACATAATTAAATAGAATTTTTTTAAACCTGAGCTTAGAGCAGCGGTTCTCAACCTGTGGGCCGCGACCCCTTTGGGGGTCGAACGACCCTTTCACAGGGGTCCCCTAGGACCATCAGAAAACACATATTTCCGATGTGTAAAGAGCAGCTACTGTGTAGAAAGCAGCTGCTGTGTTGAAAGCAGCTACTCTGTTAAAAGCAGCTACTGTGTTGAAAGCAGCAGTATTGGAGGTAAAACGACACTCATGAATTATAATTACTGGGTAAATAATTGTATGGTTGGGGGTCACCACAACATGAGGAACTGTATTAAAGGGTCGCGGCATTAGGAAGGTTGAGAACCACTGGCTTAGTGTCACTTTCCTTAAGTCGGGTTGGGTTGTTAGGTGTTATTGCTGGAGGCCGTGCCGCCATTCCGAGCGTCTGGCGGCCCCATATGTAAGTGGACATACAGCGGTTTCTTTGCTTTTATTTGCATTTGTGTATATATGCACTTTATGAAAACTACAACACTATGAGAGAATTGTTGGTGGATTTTGGAGGATGAGAGTTCATGTACTGACATCTGGTGGAACGGGATATGAGGAGGAAAATCGATTTTCCTGACACATTGAAGGATCGTACGAGGAGAATTTATTATCACACAAGCGCTATTGCTGTTTTATTTTTAAACAGCAACATCTTCTGGTGAGCCTTCATTCTAGCCATTGCTGGAGGTGACACGTTTGCTGTTCCTGGATCACTGGGTGAAGATTGTTGCAGTGGACAGTGGGACTATTCAATTCACTATATCATAGTCCACAATCATCGATTTGAACACCACTGGACTTATACGCATAATTTTTGTTTTATGTTAACTTTATTGTTGCACTTGATGGAATTTATGTAGCGATATCATTCAATATTCTTTGTGTTTTTAGCGCTGCAATTTCTCTTTTCAGCACATATAGGATCTTGGTATATCGATATCAACTGCATGCAGCTATACTTATTATTTGTTTATTATTTTTTCGGATTAGCGCTGACCTTATTTTACTTAACCACTTGCCCTCCAGAGGATTTACCCCCCCTCCCCCTCCTGACCAGACCATTCTTTGCGTTACGGCGCTGCGTTACTTTAACTGACAATTGCGTGGTCATGCAACGCTGCGCCCAAATTAAATTTGTGTCCTTTTTTCCCACGAATAGAGCTTTCTTTTGGTGGTATTTGATTGCCTGTGCGGTTTTTATTTTTTTGCGCTATAAAAAAAAAGTCCAACAATTTTGAGAAAAAAACAATATTTTTTACTTTTTGCTATTAAACATGTTCAGTAAAAAAATTAAAAAAATCTAATTTCTTCATAAATTTAGGCCAAAATGTATTCTGCTCCATGTCTTTGCTAAAATAAAATCTCAACATGTGTAAATTAATTGGTTTACGTGGAAGTTATAGCGTTTACAAATGGCGGTACAGTGCAGGATATAAGTATTTGCTCCCCTGCTGATTTTAAAGGTTCACCCCTCACAAAGAAATGATCGGTCTAACAATGGAATGTTCGGTGTAACACTGAGAGAATAGCAACAAAAAATTCAGCAGAAATGCATGTCTAACAAATGATGACTGATTTGCATGTTCATGAGGGAAATAAGTATTTGATCCCCTTCACAAAACATGACTTAGTACTTGGTGGCCAATCCCTTATTGGCAATCACAGAGGTCAGACATTTCCTGGAGTCGGCCCCCAGGTTCGCACACATCTCAGGAGGGATTTTGGCCCACTCCTCTTGGCAGATCCTCTCCAAGTCATTAAGGTTTGCTGGCTGACGTTTGGCAACTCGAACTTTCATCTCCCTCCACAGATTTTCAATCGGATTAAAGTCTGGAAACTGGCTAGGCCACTCCAGGACCTTAATGTGCTTCTTCTTGAGCTGCTCCTTTGTTGCCTTGGCCGTGTGTTTTGGATCATTGTTATGCTGGAACACCCATCCACAACCTATTTTCAATGCCCTGGCTGAGGGAAGAAGGTTCTCACCCAAGATTTGACGGTATATTGCCCCGCCCATCGTCCCTTTGATGTGGTGCAATTGTCCTGTCCCCTTAGCAGACTGTTTCCACCACCATGTTTGACAGTTGGGATGGTGTTCTTGGGGTCATAGGCAGCATTCCTCCTCCTCCAAACACGGCTAGTTGAGTGATTTTGGTCTCCTCTGACCACAACACTTCCCACCAGTCCTCCTCGGCATCATTCAGATGTTCAGTGGCAGACTTCAGACGGGCTGGACATGGGCTTTCTTGAGCAGAGGGACCTTGCGGCACTGCAGGATTTCAGTCCTTGTTGGCGTAGTGTGTTACCAATTGTTTTCTTGGTGACTGTGGTCCCAGCTGCCTGGAGATCATTGACAAGATCCTCATGTGTAGTTCTGGGATGATTCCTCACTGTTCTCATGATCATTGACACTCCACGAGGTGAGATCTTGCATGGTGCACCAGACCTAGGGAGACTGACACTTGTTTTGTGTTTCTTCCATTTGTGAATGATTGCACCAACTGTTGTCACCTTCTCACCAAGCTGCTTGGCCATAGTTTGGTAGCCCAGTCCAGCCTTGTGTAGGTCTACCATCTTGTCCCTGACATCCTTGGACAGCTCTTTGGTCTTTGCCATGGTGGAGAGTTTGGAATCTGATGGTTTGATGGCTCCTGTGGACAGGTGTCTGTTATACAGGTAACAATGAGATTAGCAGCACTCCCTTTAAGAGACTGCTTCTAATCTCAGCTTGTTACCTGTATGAAAGACACCTGGGAGCCAGAAATCCTGCTGAATGATAGGGGATCAAATCCTTCTTTCCCTCATGAACATGCAGATCCGTCATCATTTGTTAGACGCATTTTTTTCTGAATTTTTTGTTGCTATTCTGTCTCTCAGTGTTACACCGAACATTCCATTGTTAGACCGATCATTTCTGTGTGAGGGGTGAACATTTACCATCAGCAGGGGGGCAAATACACATTTCCTTCACTGTATATACAATGGGATTTAAAAAAAAATGTTTTATTTTTACTAGTGATGGTGGCGATCAGCGACTTATAGCAGGACTGTGGGACTGCGGTGGGCATTCTGACACTGGGGGGAACTGACTTGGTGTTTACAAACAATTCTCCCCAACATCGGAGATGCTCGGCAATCACCAGGCGCCAGCGATTAATCACTGGCCAGGACCTGCAAAATTACGTATATATATATATATATATATGTGATTTAGCACACCTCTGCCGCCCAGTATATCTGCTGTAGGGCGGTGGGAATGCAGTTAAAGAGACTTTTATTAGATCCCTCACCTAAGCCATGTCTACAAATAATCAAGGCACCCCAAACAGAGCACATTCTACACATGCAAAAAAAAGGGTAAGGCCTTGTTCACATGGGCATTCTTAAGTGTACACCCATATGAGGGCCGTGTTTTGCCTGCATCCACGTGCAGGCAGTCCCATTCATTTCAATTCGAACACAGCAGCTGCATGGACACAGCAGCTGTCAACTTGTGAGCAATGACTGTGTCCATGCAGTCTCTGCATCCCAATTGATATGAATGAGACTGCCTGCACGTGCATGCATGGAACACCTGGGCCTCCTGTGCAGGCAAAACACGGCCTTCACACAGGTGTGCGCTTAAGTACACCTGTGTGGATGAGGCCTAATACTTACTCCTCTCTCTACCTGTGCCTTCAAGATACCGAATCCCTCTCTATAGTCTGCTGTTCCTTCCAGACGTATGCTATATGCTGAAGGTGTTTTAGCCAAAGTAGCTACTGCAGACAGTGGTGCCAAGGCCATTTCATAACTGCTTTATTCTCAGGCATTGCTTTGGTTTTGAATTTGAAAAATGTGAAAGGATCTCTTTAAGAGTCAGATCCTAGAGGTTTTGTTCCATCTCCCCCTAGTCACCTTCTCCTTGGCTATGATTTTGTAAAGGACAATACTCACATCAATCCTTCTGTCCTTGATACATGGGAACTTTAAAGGCCTCCAATTCAGGTAGAGAGCTGATACCACTTTCAACAAAAAGGAGAGTCTTGGATGCAGGATGACATGATCCAAATATGGAGGATTGTAGGACAATACTGACAGTTCAGATATCCTACAAACCAAATTGATAACCACTAGAAATGCAACTTTCGGAGATAATGTCAGCAGCAGGATCCCTCTGCTATTATTGATGGGAAATTTTTGCACAACTTACAATACTAGATAAAGATCCAACAGTGACAATGGTGACCTTACACAGAGGAGCAATATACATTAGAAATAAATCGCCAACAACTCTATCCAGCATAGCGCTTGCAACAGCAGTTTTGCCGCATATGCATAAATCAGAGTGTAGTGAATTACCATGCATGCACTGCATCTGGCCAAGAGTCCTTGACACTTGCCATGAACCTGTCCCCCTTCTGATTGAGATGTGACACCAGAAGGTTGGCATCTAGGGTCCCCCAACAGTGACATTTTGGATGAAAAGCCCACTCTCTATGATCAAGAGCTTTTTGGCTTAGTTATCCTGCCTGCTAGTATTCTGCTCCTGGTATGTAAACTGCAGACAGAGCCAGCATTTGGCTCTCTTCCCAATTCAGAATGTGAGACACTGCTTCCACACCCATTTTGGCCCTCTTACGGTTTACATATGCTACACCCATAGCCTTGTCTGATTGCATCTGCATAGGGTATCCATGCATGAGGAGAATTCAGCAAGTTCATCCGATCACTCAAAGTTCCTGTACATTGATGGGAAACAGGGACTCCCCTGAGCTCCAAGATCACTGATTAAACTGGAGGCTGAGTACTCTTCCCCAGTCATGTGAGATGGCATCTGTCATTACACATAATGAATCGCCTTAAAGTGTGCCACCATGAGACCAAACACTTGCATGTATTGCCGAATGGCAACCACTAGCAAGGGCGCAGTAGGTGGTAGTGAAGCTTTAGCTTTTATAGTTTTTCCATAGTTTTTTGGATAGAAGGAACATCTTGATGTGACTGGTATCCAAGATCAACCCCATATATTTCAGATAAGGTGGCAGAATCTGTAAGCATTTCTGTACATTCAGGATCAACCCACATTCCTCCAGAGCCCAAATGGTAACAGATAGGATGGACCCTAGCTCCAATCAAGACATCACCCCAAGCAAAAGGTTGGCCATATACCCCATGATTGGTATCTCTCTTGTCCTCAAGGTGGATAATACTGGTGCCAATGTTTTGGTGAACACTTTAGGATCCATGGCTAGTCTAAAAGGCAAAACTGCAAATTGATAGTGATCATCCTTTACCTGAACCACAGGGCCATCAAATTTTCTTTCTGCTGCACCACAATCTTCCCACCAGCCATTGTACTTTTGCGTATTACTGACCTTGCTTAAATTATCCAGTTTGGATCTACTATACCTTCCACAGTCCCTGCTAACTCCACCAGCAGGAGTAGGAGTCGTTAGAACCTAGGGTTCACTAACTTCAGCTGTAAGCCATAAAAAGGCAGCGGTCTGAAACATTTACTGAGAAGAGCAGTGTAAGAAGAGAGTTGATGAGTGAGCAGTGTTGGAAGAGTTGTAGGAAATATAGGGATGAGCAGTGCTGGAAGAGGATTGCAGTGGTACGTAGTTTTAAATAGAGCTGCAGGAGATGCAGGGGTGAGCAATGATGGAAGAGTGTGCCAGATAAGGTAGAGGTGAGCACTGCTGAAAGGGTGGCGGGTGATGCACAGGTGAGCAGTGTTGGAAGAGGGTTACAAGGAATGCAGGGATGAGCAATATTGAAAGAGGATTGCAGGGGTGAGCAGGGATGGAGGGCAGCTTCAGGGGATGCAGGGGTGAGCAGTGC
This sequence comes from Staurois parvus, assembly GCF_062004578.1. Lineage (NCBI taxonomy): Eukaryota > Metazoa > Chordata > Amphibia > Anura > Ranidae > Staurois > Staurois parvus. The sequence continues at coordinate 164,406 of NW_028318055.1, read as the reverse complement.
TGCAAGAAGGTTGCAGGAAATACAGAGGTGTGTAGTGTTGGAAGAGGGTGGCAAAGGGTGTAAAAGTGAAGGGGTTGCAGAGGATTCAGGGGTGAAAAGTGTTGAAAGAGGGTTGCAGAAGTGAGCAGTGCTGAAAGAGGGTGGCAGGGAATCCAGTGGTGAGCAGTGCAAAAAGAGTTGCAGGGGTGCTTGTTGTCTATACATACCAAGAAGTCCCCCTGATGCAGAGATGCTACCACTGACCGGGTCAACTTTGTCTTAAACCTGCAGATTTTGAAAAAAAAGGTTTGAGATCCAGTCATATACCACTCTCCTTGGGCACTGTAAAGAGGCTTCAGTAAAACCCCTAAATCATTCAGCAGTAGGAACTGGGAAGTCAGCTAACTACTGCAGAAATAGGTGCTGGTTGGAAGTGAAAAAACCTCTGCGGAGGGGGTGTATGGAATTTGATTTTGTACAAAACGTCATGCAAAGGAGGATTTTGATATTTGTATTTGATATCACATATTATATGTGTACTGATTTCCTCAGACTGTTTGTCTTGGAGACCAACATCAAGTTTCTTGGAGTTTGAGGAGATTCTTCTCAAACAAATGCCTCTGGATACAATGGTAACATGGGTACAATTGTATTCCAGTTGTCAGTCTATTGTTCTGTAACCAGAGCGAAACACAGCTTGACTTTTACATATATGACTTATGGCGTGCATCATACCACAGTACCATCTTGAGGTTGAATTGGAGAATGTTTCTGGTATTGAAACACTGTATTGTGAAAGGGGCCCCATCCATGAGGGGATGGTAAACTTTTAAAATAAAAGGTCGGCAGGTTAGGCTGACAAGGAGGTCTCTAAGGTGACTTAACATCAAGGAAGATCTCCAGCCAGAATCTGAAGATGCTTTTAGCCTAATCTTCTGCAACTGTTTTAGAGCAAACCTGGGGCCCGCGTCGCCTACAGAGATTGTGAAGCCTCTATAATCAGAGCTAAGTAACTTTTACTGTTGTATACAGAGCATCGTTTTGATAGGAAGTAAGTAGCATTTTGCTTGTTATAGGTATATACAGTACAGGGGCGGACTGACAACTCATGGGGCCCCCGGGCAATAGGGGATCATGGGGCCCCTGTGTCCTTGCCCAAACTCAAAAAAGCCTATGAAAAAGGTACCAGGGGCATCTCATGGGGCCCCCTACTGACCCCAGGCCCTCGAGGAGTGCCTGAGTTTCCAAATGGTCAGTCCGCCCCTGATACAGTATACTGTATGTCAATCTTGTATTCCTATCATTGTAATCGTTTCTATGTACAACATTCTTCATTTACTAAAAGCACATTCTTATACTACAGAGGTCTACGCTTCCTTGCTTATAAAGCAAAGTAACCGTTCCTAGACACCAAGCAAAACAGGTGAGCATGCTCCTGCAAAGTGAAAGAGCCCACGGACTTCCCTTATCGTTCTGAATCTGCAAAGAAAATACAAACCTTATGGACTGAGAAGCTGGAGCCAGAGATTTGCAACAGGAATCCTTGGCTTCTTTAAGCTGGAAGAGGGTACTCTTTTGTCTGGTGAGATTCTTGATGATCTCATCCCGCAATTCACCCCACAATTCCCTGGTAGCATCACATCCATAAGAGCCTTCTCAGAGGTTGGGCAGCTGACCAACATTTACTCTTAGACATTAGACTAATGATATGGCTACTTTTTATTTTTAGTGCACCTATCATCCTTCTCCTAAATGTATCGTTACCCCCAGTTGGTGATTATCTAAAACAGATCTGTGTCCCCTAATGAACAAAAGCTATTTTTAGACATGAGATGTCAACAACAACAGCCTAAATATTGCCTCAACACAGCTTTCCTTGTAAGCAATGTGCTCAGTAAAACGTATTGCTATCAGGTCCTTACTGTTTGCTCAGGTCACGTACTATATGATTATGTACCTAGGTGCTAATTAGAAACTAACATTCCGATTTTTTTTCTTACTACCTATAAACTTAGCATGACTGAGAAGAAATACACTAATGAATAATATTTCATAATAAAGTGGTGATTGGAGAGGTGTCTTTATCTCAAATATTTTGTAACCTAATGTCAGTTTGTTCTTAAAGAAAAACTATAATGGTTTTGGTTAATTTTATTTTACGTTTATGCATTTTAATGTTGATTTTTTGTGTTATCACTATAATGTAAATTCTTAATTGTGAAAATGAACATTTAATCCAGGGTGTACACATGACACTGATCATTAGGACACAGAGATCATTATGGATTATCTAAATGGAGAGAGCACTGCAGAAAATGTTTGTTTTCAGGCTGAAACTCTCTAATGAAACTTCATAAGGCCATGTCAGCAGAGCAGACAGGGAGCTGGGATAAATCAATCTTATTAGGATTTAGTAAGCTGTGTATGTATATTGACAATGATTCAGTCAGTCTTATAAATTGGCTTTTTGTTTAGTGAGGCAGTTATGTTTATTCTGGTAAACATGTAAACAAAATTGTGCAATTGTATACACAAACTATTCATATGCACAATATGATATTTATTTAGCTAGAATAAAATGTTTTAAAATGTAAATTGTTGTAATCCTGAATATGGTAAATAAAGAAAATATACAGATTCCCTTTCTACTGTAAGCAGGCAAGCAAGTTAAGGGTCACTTATAGGCTGGTATCAGTATGCAGAAGGCCCCACAATGGCCAGCATTACAGTTATAGGAATACGTGATACCTATAGAGTTCGGGGTGATGATATCTTGTTTTTCATGAAATACAAAATCAAATGATTGAAAATTGTCCAGTGAATCAGATGATATTTGTGAATATTTGCTGTCAGCGAATGAGGCTGATCTGCCTTATTGTGATTTAAATAGGCAACATTATCTATCCTACAACATATGTTGTTGACATAATGACTGGTATTTTCAACCATGTGATAGCTATTTCTAGTTCTCATTAACTTTTATCAAAGTGTTCTATATGGGAATTTTAGTTTAGAAGTGCATCTCCAAATACCCGACAGCAATGGAACCTGATACTGTTACTATTTAGATGTTATTTATGTGCTGTGTAAGAATACAGAATCCAAAGGTTGAAAGATTAGTATCCTTACAGCCATAAACAGGGTGCCAGTTACAAAGCAGTGCTATAAGTACAATTTATTATTCTCATTTCTTCCTGCCAACATTCAGACATCAGATACCAAGAAATCTCTACTAGTCGCCTGTACTAAGGCAAAATATACAGATATCCATTGCACTTTGTGAATCTATGACTTTATATTTTCTACCTATTTACTTGCATACCAGGGGCTGTCAGTGGTGCTTTGCCAAGGTCATGGTATGAACAGAGGACCCAACATAACCAGCAGATCCTGTGGGGGTAGTGCTACAATCTCTTACAATGCCAGCAATACAATTATAAGTAAAATAAGGTCCTTGCTCTACCTCAGAAGAAGTGCGTGCGCACGAAACGCATCAGGAGGAGCCTGTGGACGTCGCTGACACTACGCCGCCGGTGCCATGTGGAGGCCCGGCGGCCACCTATAATTTTAAGAGGGTCAGTGGGTCACTTTCACTTGCCACCTGATTATATGTTTTACTTGTTTTTTTTAAATAAATTGAAGTAATATACTACACTATGAGTATCTCTCTGTGTTCTCTGTGAGGGGTCTTTCTCCCAATTTCACAGCCACAGAGTGATTTCAATCCCAGCCCTGGTTCCATTGAAGAGGAATATCCTATCCTGGGAGCTTCCTGACCTGCAGGATTTCGTTTTCCCACAAGAGGGTGTTATCGTCATCCATTTCAGCACATATCCATTTTCTGACCAGAGGGAGAGAGGGGAATCTCCAGGATTTCTTACACACATGCGTATTTTAAATGCGCTTCTGGTTAGTTTGCATTCTTTCCATTGGCACTGGGAATTAATGAGCACCTTTTCAGGACTATTATTGTGTTGATTTGCATGATTTGATCATTTTACAGCGCTGCATTTTTATATGTATATGTTTTACTGAGGATTTTTATATGCGTTTATCCTGGATGTTCAGCTGCTGTTTCTTTGAGAGCGCTCACTGTGTGTCCTTTACCAATACAATATCATTGGTATGACATGGGTCCAAGGGAGGAAGTGCACCAGTAGCACTGGTGGGGAAATGGAACTGCAGTCACTGCTAGTTACCTGGCGTAGTTGCTTGGAGCTGAAGATAACTCACCTTCATAGACAGTCTCAGCATCTTTCAGATTTCAGAAGCACACTTAGCAGGAAATAAGTTCAGTAAAAAGTTTGTCTTCATATGCTGGAGGGTAAGGCAGGCAAAACAGGATAAAAGAGACCTAAAAAGCTCACTAGGAACAGAACATTATGCCAACTATTTTGGCAGGAACCACCAAACATTTGTGGTTTCCACATTCCAGGAGATGACAAAATCTGGGTCAAGTCATGGTTTGCATATCAGTTTGAATATCTCTGCTCATAGTTTGTGACCCTGAGGGCTACAATGTCCTTGATGGCTAAAACCTACTATGAGAAATAGTGGAGGATGAAAAAACTTATGACTTGTAGGTTTTTCACAATTTCAAGTAGGGTTGCTTTATTGCAGGGGTCTCTAAACTATGGCCCTCCAGGTGTGGAGGAACTGCAAGTCCCATGAGGCCTTGCAAGACAGCCACAGGCAAGACTCCCAGTGGCAGAGGCATGATGGGACTTGTAGTACTTCAACAGCTGGAGGGCCATAGTTTGGAGACCCCTGCTTTATTGAAACCAATGAAAGAGCTAGGTTAGGTGCCAGCAAATGGCCACATTGGGATTAAATGATCAAATCCCCCTTTTGCTCACATACAATTAAAAATGCAATAATATGTCTATTGGTTAGTACGTTCTGCAGTTGCTCGTGTATGTCTGCATTTATTAAGCAACAGATGTGCAAACAGAGTAAAATCTACACTGTAAAGGGCACAGTGAACGCTTTGGTCCTCATGGAGCAAACAATTACACGTGTATTTATCTAGAACAGAAGTCACTGTTCTTCCTTATCGTAGATGTTTGATTAGGGAAGCACAGGGCAAGATGATGGAAAAACAGGTTTACTGAACAACATACTAAATACTGGACAGGAAAACTATGCAACCCTCTTAAAGTAGATGTAAACCCTGAATTATAGTACATTTGCTAAAGTACAGTGTATATATTTTTTTTTTCTTTTAGAACACATTATTTTCACCTTTAGTTGTCCTTTGTTGCATCTTAGCACTGCTGATCTCCTCCAGTCTCTTTCAGCCACTTTCAGTACATGCATTTTCTCCAATGTCAGCTGCATGACATTTCTCATGGAATGGTACAAAAAATGGCCACTGCCCCAGTCTATAACTGGCCTTCACAGCAAGGAGCACATGGAAGGGCGACACATGTCAAACAACAAAAAAGAACAATTCCCAGCTCTAACTTGCCAGTCAGCCTGCAAACAAACCGAATTAACCTGTCTAACAGTATGCGCTAAAAACAGGGGTTTATTTAGCACATATTTGCAAATACATGCGTAAGCTACAGAGCCTCGTCACGGCACCCCAGTATTCTGTTGTTCCTAACTCTCCAATTTTAAGAGCCCCCATAGTAGAGGCACATGTATTTAATGGATAGACCAAGGGCAGATGGACCTGAGGGAGCCCACCAGTCCTTAAAGGTACAGGAGTGCAAGGACACCCAGCATGTAGCACAATGGCAGCTAAGGTGTCCAGTGTGCCCCCTTGGCCAACAATTCAACAGTACAAAAAATGGCCACTGCCCCAGTCCATAACTGGCCTTCACAGCAAGGAGCACATGGAAGGGTGACATATGTCAAACAACAAAAAAGAACAATTCCCAGTTCTAACTTGCCAGCCAGCCTGCAAACAAACCGAATTAACCTGTCTAACAGAGCTGGGAATTTTTCTTTTTTGTTGTTTGACATGTGTTGCCCTTCCATGTGTTCCTTGCTGTGAAGGCCTGTTATAGACTGTGGCAGTGGCCATTTTTTGTACTGTTGAATTGTTGGTCGAGGGGGCGCACTGGACACCTTAGCTGCCATTGTGCTACATGCTGGGTGTCCAGTGCACTCTTGTACCTTTAAGGAGGGGTGGACTCCCTCAGGTCCATCTGGCCCTGGTCTATCCATTAAATACATGTGCCTCTACTATGGGGGCTCTTAGAATTGGAGTTAGGAACTACAGAATAATGGGATGCCCTGATTAGGCTCTGTAGTTTAGGCATGCATTTGCAAATGTGTGCTAACTAAGCCTCTGTTTTTAGCGCATACTGTTAGACAGGTTAATTCGGTTTGTGTGCAGGCTGGCTGGCAAGTTAGAGCCGGGAATTGTTCTTTTTTGTTGAACATAGGGTAGAGTGGGTACAGTACACATAGTCCAGCATGGGGTAATGCTGCCTTGTATAGGCTACATTGCCATTGCTAGGGACAACTGTACGTGTATTTTTGCTAATGTAACCAACCAACCAGGTATTGAATAGGTGACTTAACAAGGGCAATGGTTAATCTGGTAGTGAAGGGATGGTGTGTTTGCCCCTTTCACTATCACACACACGGACCGACCTTGCGGCACAGAGTGCTTAGAGACCGAGCCTGGAGGTCACAGGAAAGTACAAGCCTGTAGTTACATTAAAGAGCATCCCCTGTACCCAGTATGAGTTGAACATCTCACTGGGAGTAAAGGGTCAAGAATTGCTGCGTTGATGGAGACCGGTACAGCCTCTGCAGTACTGCTTGTTAATGGCTGCACATCTCTTCGCTATTTCCTGTTCAGCCAAGGACCCATCTATGGCCAGCTTTACTCTCGTTCAACCTAATCTTCTATGATGGTCCTGGTAATGGTATATATTATGAAAACACACAGATATAGACTTTAGCTCCAACGCTTACAAAGATCACAAACAATGTACCATTAGAAGAACCAAGGGCAGTGTTTGTCTGTACCTTCTACTCCATCACAACTTGTCTGTACCTTCTACTCCATCACCACTTGTCTGTACCTTCTACTCCATCACAACTTGTCTGTACCTTCTACTCCATCACAACTTGTCTGTACCTTCTACTCCATCACCACTTGTCTGTACCTTCTACTCCATCACAACTTGTCTGTACCTTCTACTCCATCACCACTTGTCTGTACCTTCTACTCCATCACCACTTGTCTGTACCTTCTACTCCATCACCACTTGTCTGTACCTTCTACTCCATCACAACTTGTCTGTACCTTCTACTCCATCACAACATTACCTAAGTGCTAAACTACGCATGAGCTGTGGGATAACTGCATAAGAAGTCAATAGCATGTAGAAAATATCACATTCTCAGCAGCCATTACTCCTTTAACATTTCCAAGTAGATCTGTAAATGTAGTTCATAGGACCATTGTATAAGCTAAGTTAAAACTGAAGTTTACTGTTCATCAAGTACTGTCCTTGGGCCAATTCTATAATCTCCCGATGCTTTACAGAACTACTAGTGAATCCTGAAATGCAGAATTCCGCAGGAGGCGTGGTACTTAGGCCAGAAATTAGCAAAATGAACTTCTAAACCAAGATGGATACCAACTGTGTAATGCTTACATCCATATGTGGTTGTTCAATTTATTTAAGAGCAGCCTCTAATTGCATTCAGCATGCTCTGCAAAAAAAAAGTCACACATTTATGCAGTGTTGCTAGACTTGGGCTACAGAGCCTCACCATTGAGATGGAAATTCCCTCTTTCTTGTTATCAGACTTTATTCATGGTAGTACTTGTGTGCTGGCATCTCTGCTGAAATTCATTGCATACTAATTTCAGTCCGGCTCTGAAGTAACCCCTCTGGCACTGGAAAGTTCACAAGCACAATATAAGCAGTGTGGAAATGTGTGTGAACCTTTGTGGTCTACAAAGACCACCTCTGCATGTAAATAAGTTTGGAAACCTTTCTTCTAGACTTAATGGATCTGTAAAATTCACTTGATAGCTCTGCTTACTGGAAGCTGTTCTTCCAAGGAAAGTTTAGTCTTCTTAGCTCTCAATATATTTAATGTAAGTGATTTTGAACAGCAGAAGTAAAGAAAAGTTAACACTTTCATGTTTGTTACATCAGCGTTTCTACACAATTTTTAGCTCAAATTAAACATAGAAAAAGAAGACTTCTGAAATAAATTGAATGTTTCACACAAAGGTGGCTTTTGAAATAATTGAACTATGTGCAGCTATTGCATGAGCATGCTACTAGGACACACTGTCTGGGTCTTGTCCTAAATAATCCAGTAATCTCTGTGCAAAGGCTACACTCTATAGTCAACTAAGAATATAACAATGTCAAATGGCAGCATGTATTGTGATGGGATCCAAAGTTGAAAAAAAAGACACCAGTCCATCCAGTTCTACCTGTGTTAGCATGGGTGCGTGTCACTACCATTTGCCATATCCTAGTATATTGCATTTGCTACGATGCCAATCCAACAGTTTTTTTTAATATGGACACTCCCCGCTGACACCACCAACTGTGGAAGGGAGTTTCACATCTGCCTCACTCTAAGAGCAAAGAACCCCTTATGTGGTTTAAGAGTAAACTGCTGATCTTCCAGCTTCATTGAATGGCTGGGTGTCTTCTTATGGTAGAATCACCATTTAGATATTTGTAAATAGTGATCATATCTCCTCTTAAGCGTTTCTTCTCCAGAGAGAATATGTTGAATTTTTCCCCTCCTCAATTCCCCCAAAGTTTCTTCTTTCTAGTGATTAACATGCATTCATATTCTTAGCCCTCAAATACATTACTTTACATTTTTCAATTTTAAACCTCATTAGCCATGTAGTTGCCCAACCCTTTATTTTATCAAGGCCTTCTCGTAAAGTTACTATACCCTGTTGGGAAGTTATCACCCTGCTTAGGTTTGTATCATCAGCAGACACTGAAAGTGGACTATTTATACCAACTTCTATATAACTTATGAACAAATTAAACAGAATTGGTCCCAGGACAGATGCTTGTGGTACCCCACTTACAAATCCAGACCATTCAGGAGATAAGCTATTTATCACCAATCTTTGGACATGCTCCTGCAACCAGTTTTCTATTGAGGTACATACACTATCATCAATGGAACAGACCTTAATTTGCAGATTAAGTGTTTATCGAGAACTGTATCAAATCCATTGGCAAAATCTAGATATATCATGTCCACAGGCCTTCCTCTATCCAGATTACAGCTCACTTCCTCATAAAATGTTAACAGGTTGGTCTGGCAGGAATGAGCTTTTAGAAATCCATGCTGGTTACTACTAATACTATTTTAATCAGCAAATTCTTGGATTTGGTCCCTTTTCATCCCCAAAAACGCAGTTAGGAGGATCAGCCCTGGCACCTGCCAGCACCTGTGTTTAGCCCCTACGCTTACCCCCCCCCTTCTACCCCAGCAAGTGCACTGTCAGTAGGTTACTGTCACTTGATACATTGGACAAAAAACCGCAGTGTTCGCAGAATCAGGCCTGATCTCTGTTAGCACTTGCCGGTAAATTTTGATGACTCTTATATGCAGCAGAGTGCCAGTACTAGTACCTTTTGGTGAACTGGCGAGCACCAGCGGCCTAGTACATCCTGGTCTTTCACATACCTCTTAGATTGTAAGCTCCCAGGCCCTCCTAACCCTCTTGTATTGAACTGTATTGTTGTTGTATTGTCTCCCGTTATATTGTAAAGCGCTGAGCAAGCTGTTGGCGCCATAAATTATGTATAATAATAATAATACCAGCACTGCAGTATGACTTGGTGACGTGGTGAGTCCCATAAGTGCAGTACAAGCTGGTGCGGTGGCGAGCACAAGTATTGTCCCGCACCCACCAAGAATTTGCACACAGACCCATAGAGCCCCTAGTATCCTTCCAGATGTGCTTGCAAATCCCGATTGACAGCCCACAAATTCTGCAGCACCTGTACTTCCCGCATTCACTGCCCAACCCGGAAATCAGGTGGAAATAGCAAATTTAACTACTCCCCTTGATTTTTTGGAGCTGTTTTTCATGGAAGATCTGTATGCATTGATTGTGGATCAAAGCAATTTATATGCACAACAATGTATCGCTGCCAACCCAAATTCAAACCTTGCCAGACCATTCGCATGGATTTATTTTTTTTGGACCTAACCCTCAACACGGGCATTACTAAAAAAAATGAATTGGGGTTGTATTGGTCCGCAGACTTGATTCATTATATCCCATGTTCTCTGCTGCCATGGCCAGGCATAGATATGAGAGTATAATGTGTTTTATGCATTTCAGTGACAATACACTCTGCCATCCTCGGGGTGACTCTGAATTTGACCGGCTCCACAAAATTCAGCCCCTCGTAAATCACCTTAACCAAAAATTTGCATATGTCTATACTCCCCAGCAAAAAATCTGCGTTTCTGGCCACCTTGCATTCAAACAATTTCTCCCCAGCAAGCGTGCCAGATATGGGGTCACCATGTAGAAGACCTGTGAGAGGACAACAGGCTATACTTATAAGTTTTGGATTTACGAGGGAAAAGATAGTCATGTGGAGCCCCCCAGATGCCCAGACTACATGGGGAGCAGTGACAAGATAGTTTGGGACTTGGTGTCATCCTTTTTCCATATGGGGTACCACTTATACGTGGACAATTTTTATTCAAGTGTGCCACTATTTAGACATTTGTACAATCTTGGAACTGGCGCATGTGGCACCGTGTGACCTAATGTGTGCCCACCATTAATAGTAGGTGGATGCAGGGTGGTATATTCTAATGGTGGGCATACCACACACTTTTTCTGGCAAAGATTTCTTCTCTTTTTTTTTTTTTATATAAATATTAATATTTACAGTATTTTCATTAAATTACAATATAACAATTCATAAAAAAGAAGGGTTGTCACGTCAATACTACATATAACTTCTTAGTACATCTAAGTAGATGCAACACAATCCTTATCATTTATAACTTTTAAACTATTCCTTCCCCCCTCCCTCTTCCCTCCCTTCCCGCTTCCACCCCCTCAAGTCCCTCTCTCTCTCCATGTTCACGCTTCCATAGTTCGTTATTTCTCATTATATAAATTCATTATTCACCTTCCTTATATAATTTTCTGTAGATATCCCATTGCTTCCACCTCTCCCGAAATTTCTCCATTTTATCCTCCTCCATATGTCGGAGTTCTTACATCTTATAAACGTGATCCATTCTATTTGACCAATCCTTTATTTTCGGTACCTCTTGTTTCTGCCAAAATTTAGGTATCAATCCCTTTGCATTTATGAGATGGAATTCCACCGAGTTTTTATATTTCTCTACTATATTCTCTGTTTTATGAAATAAACAAATCCCAGGATCTTTCGATATGTTCTTCCCTGTAATCCTCTGTATTTGGTATATTATCTCCTCCCAGTATTTCTGTATTTTACAACATCCCCACCAAATATGTGCCATAGTGCCCTCTTCCTCACATCCTCTCCAGCAATTAGGTGAATTATCTGCTCGTTGTTTGTGTGCAACACTTGGTGTAACATACCACCTTGCTAAACACTTATAATTCATTTCTACTACTTTCATGTCTATAGCTCCCTGTGCCAATCTATATATTTTTTTTCTCTGTTGCTCATCCAGTGCTATTCCCAATTCCCTTTCCCATTTAATCATATACAAGGGTGGAATGATTTCTACATTTGTGGGAAGAATTTTATATATTCTAGAGGTGCCGTGTTTCTGTAATCCACATCTACTAAGCAGTCGCTCGAAGGGGTAAAAATCTTTAACTGTCCTTAAAGGTTTGGGGAGCCTTGAAACAAAATGTCTAAGTTGTAAATATCGCCACTCATCTAAACTAGAAAACAGTTGCTTTTTTTTTAATTCTTGAAAAGAGCATATTACTTCTCCCTCCATTATATCCCTTAACTTGACATCTTCTTTTCTTGTCCGCTTCCCTGATATATTTTCCTTCCCTGGCAGGAAAAAATTTGAAGCTCCTAATGGCATTAATAAGGAATTAAACTCCCATCCCTTCTGTTTGTGAATAATATCCCACACCCTAATCACATTATGTGTATATGTACGTGGACAATTTTTATTCAAGCGTGCCACTATTTAAACATTTGTTCAATCTTGGAACTGGCGCTTGTGGCAAAGTGTGACCTAATGTGTGCCCACCATTAGAAGTGGGTGGATGCAGGGCGGTATATTCTAATGGTGGGCATACCACACACTTTTTCTGGCAGAGATTTCTTCTAATTTTTTCATTCAGTCCACAGGCTGCATACAAAAACAAAAAAACATGGCATATACACCCAACAAGGACCAGCGTACTGGTATATCACTGGACTTTGAGTGGTTATACCAGGATGATGTCTACAGCTGCAGGCATCATCCTGGTGTCGTTTTTTTCAGCTGGCGATCGGCTTTCATGTAAAAGCAATCCTAGTGGCTAATCAGCTGCAGGATTGCTTTTACAAGCAGCGAGAGACGATACCCACCTCCCCCGCTGCCTTCCACGGTCTTCTCGGGCAGCCCCGAGCCATTGGGGGAACCAGAGAATGCATCCGGTGTTTTTGCCAGCTGACCATAGAGCTGATTGGAGACCATATTGGTGCCAATCATCTCTATAGTCTAAGAAATTGGAAGCTACAAGCATTTCATCACTTCAGTTTTGCAGGATTTAAACAGCGCCATTTGTAAATTGGGAAAGCATCTGATCACACCGATCGTAGTGAGATTAGATAATGTAAGGGCAGAGGAGATATCCAGATTTCTCAAAAAAGAATATATGACAATGCCCATTGAAGTTATCGGGGATATTTGCATTCCCTGTGATAGCATTAAAAGTGCTAAAAAAAAAAGAAAATTGAAAGGGACAGTGTAAAAATAATTTAAAAAATCAAAATAACTTAAAAAAAAAGTACCCTCGCCACCCCCCCCCCCCCCCCCCACGCCTGCACGCACCTGCGTTTGTGAGCATTGACCCTGTGCCAATATGGAAACAGCGGTTGCACCATGCATGTGAGGTATCACCACGAACGTCAGATGAAGGGCAGTAATTCTAACACTAGACCTCCTCTGTAAATCTAAAATGGTAGCTTGTAAAGGCTTTTAAAGCGTTGCCTATGGATATTAAAAATGTATGAAGTTTATCACCATTGCACGGGGCATGTGCAGTTTTAAAGCATGTATTTTTTATATTTTACCAAATAATTGGCCAATATATTGCGTTTTTGTGCATTAAAAGTAAAAAAAGTGTATTTTTTAAAAAAAATTGCGTTTGAAAAATCGCCGCGTGAGTACTATGTGATATAAAAAATTGCAGCACCTACCATTTTATTCACTAGGGTGTCTGCTTTAAAAAAATACATATAATGTTTGGGGGTTTTAATTAATTTCCTAGCAAAAAATACTGATTTTTTTCACGTGAACAAAAAGTGTCAGAAAAGGCTTGGTCTTCAGGTGGTTAGAAGAGTGAGTGATGTGTGGCATAAACTTCTAATGCTGGGCATAGAATGCCCCCACCCCCCAAAAAAAACCCTTTTGGGAAAGTAGACACCCCAAACTATTTGCTGAGAGGCATGTTGAATCAATAGAAGAATTTATTTTTTTACCACAAGTTTTTGGAAAATGACAATTTACACAAAATTGTCACTTAATTGATTTATTGCTCACACATGCCATGGGTATATGTGGAATTACTCCCCAAAATACATTCTGCTACTTCTCCCGAGTATGGGGGTACCACATGTGAGATGTTTTGGCAGTCTAGCCAAGTACAGGACCCCAAAATCCAATAAGCACCTTCAGGCTTTTAAAGGGCTTTATTTCCTCATTACACTTCCTAACTACCTATCAAAGTTTTTGAGGCCCTAAAATGCCAGGATAGCACCAAACCCCCCAAATGACCCCTTTTTGGAAAGTAGACACCCCAAGGAATTTGATAAGAAGCATGGTGAGTATTTTGCAGATCTTGTTTGTTGCCACAAGTTTTTGGAAAATGAAGAAAAAAACAAAAACATATTTTTTCTTTTCTCTTTTTTATATTTCAAATTCCTTGGGGTGTCTACTTTCTAAAAAGGGGTCATTGTGGGGGGGAATTGGTGCTATCCTGGCATTTCAGGGCCTTTGAAGAAAGTAGTGAGGAAGTGAAATGAGGAAGTTACGCACCTTCAGGCTTTCAAAGTGGTCATTGGATTTCAGGCTCCTGTATGTGGCTAGGCTCCCAAAAAGTCTCACACATGTGGTATCCCCATACTCGGTAGAAGTAGCAGAATTTATTTTGGGGTGTAATTCCACATATACTCATGGCTTGTGCGAGAAAATATATAATTTAAATGACAACTTTGTGTAAAAAAAATTGTTTTTGTCATTTTCCAGAAACTTGTGGGAAAAAAATAAATCTTCCATGGACTCAATATGCTTCTCAGCAGATAGCTTACGGTGTCTACTTTCTGAAAAGGGGTCATTTGGGGGTGTTTGTACTATCCTTGTATTTTAGCACCTCAAGAAATGTGATGGGCAGTCAGAAAGTAAAAGCTGTGTAAATTCCATTATCCATAGTTTGTAGACGCTATAACTTTCACACAAAGCAATCACTTATTGGGATTTTTTTAACCAAAAACATGGAGCAGAATACATTTATAACTAACTTTGGAGTTTACTATATATTTTTTACAGCCAAAAGTAAAAAATATAATTTTTCTTCAAAATTTTTGGTCTTTTTTTGTTTATAGCGCAAAAAATAAAAAGCACACAGGTGATCAAATACCACTGAATGAAAGCTTTATTCGTGTGAAAAAAAGGACGTAATTTTCCTTTGGGTGCAGCATTGCGTGACCGTGCAATTATCAGTTGAATTAGTGCAGCGCCGAGTACCAAAAGAGGTGTGGTCAGGAAGGGGGGTAAATCCTCAGGAGGGCAAGAGGTTAATAAGTAAAATATTGCGCTCTGTATAACAATGTTACAAACTAAACTTATCACATATAATCATTGTGAAATCAATCATGTCTATGTAAATAATCAAATCATTGAAAAAACAAATAAATAGTGACTTCTGGGCTTCCCAGAAGCAGAGACCCCTTAATCATAGGGGGTCTTAACCAGCGTAGCAATATAAGGTATCATCCAGATTTCCATGTCATGCCAGGATCAGATATCTCCCAAGCCAGGATGTGAACTCCAATATGATGTCAAATTAATAACATGAATGAAAAGATATGCCTCTCATAGTGCAGTAAGTTTGACAAACCTTTATTTACGCAAATACAAATCCTACTTACAAGCTGTAGAATGGTAAAAAGCATTAAAAAAAAAAAAATACTTCCAAGATGGCTGACAGCGTGATGACATCAGAGGGGTCTCTGCTTCTGGTAAGCCTCCATTTATTCACATGGTGGTGGTGCACACATTGGTGAACAATTGGATGGATTAGGACTCACAGCATTAATTTCACATTCACAGAACTGGAAAACAGCTTCACTATTGATTGCGGAGCATTGCATTTACACGGACGTTATTGCTTTCTGCATGGACTATATGTTGCTATTTATTTGTTTTTTTCACTGATTTGATTATTTTACATAGACATGAGTGATTTCACAATGATTATACAGTATGTGATAAGTTTAGTTTGTTACATTGTTATACAGAGCACAATATTTTATTTAATGGTTTTGTGAAGAGAGGATAGATATCCTCTTTAATATTTGCAACTTTGTATAGTTAAAGAACTGGGAATTTGTGCAGTTTGACTTGTTTATAGTAACTGATGTATTTATACATGGAGATCATATATCTTGTACTGGTGCACTAGTTTTTTGTTCTACTTTTTTTTAGTGTTTGCGTTTTCTTTCTTGAAAAAAAGAAGCTAATGAGTGAACATATGTTTGGTACAAGAACAGATCCAGGATAGTTAAAAGCTGCTTCTATAACACTCATGGCCATTAACAGCCCATAAACAACACTTTACTTCACCTTTCCAATTGACTAGTTAATGCAGTTTGCCCAAATTACAAAACAGAGCCAAAATCTCCCTCATTTTTGAGTCATTGATATTCTTCTGCCTAAACCACTGGAGTCCAGTGAAACAGTCCAAGGCTCCCTCTAGCGCCCCTCACTGGCAGCCGGCACCAAAATGCTTGTGAACCCTATTCCTTCTGAGTATCGCCCACAGAGAGGACAATCTGAATTACACATACAACCCTAGGGGACACAGTGATATATGCTTTGCCTTCTGCATCAAATCTCATCTGTAGGGTTATACTGTATATCATCTGTGTTTATTATTATTATACAGGATTTATATGGCGGCAGAAGGTTTGCTCAGCGCTGTACATTATAGTGGGGACAGAACATGAGACAATACAGTAACAATACAATACACGAGGGGGGCGAAGGCCCTGATCCTTGGAGCTTACAATCTAGGAGGGAGGGGATAGTGGTACAGGAGGAAGTGGCTGTGGGGGATGGAGTGGTAGGAGGAGTGGAGGAGATCGGCTGTTAGGTGAGGGCGGGGTAGGTTTCCCTGAAGAGATGGGTTTTCAGGGTGCACCTAAAAGTGAGGAGGTTAGGTGACAGTCTGATGGATTGGGGTAGTGAGTTCCAGAGAATGGGGGAAGTCCTGCAGTCGGGCATGGGAGGTGGAGACCAGGGAGCTAGAAAGTAGGAGGTCTTGTGAGGAGCGAACATTACGGGTTGGGTGGTATTTGGGTATCAGGTCGGTGAGGTAGTTTGGGGCAGCGTTATGAATGGCTTTGTATGTCTGTGTTAGTAGTTTGAATTTAATGCATTGGGCAATCGGGAGCCAGTGGAGGGAATGACAGAGGGGGGTGGAGGACACTGAGAGGAGGCCAGTGGAGGAAATGACAGAGGGGGGTGGCGGATACGGAGCGGTTGGTGAGGTGGATGAGTCTGGCCGCTGATTTCAGGATAGACTGAAGCGGGGATAGTCTGTGATGAGGGAGGCCGGTGAGAAGGGAGTTGCAGTAGTCCAAGCGTGAGATGATGAGGGAGTGAACGAGTTGTTTAGTGGTGTCTGGGGTGAGGAACGTGCGTATTTTGGAGATGTTTTTGAGGTGGACCCTGCATGAGCTTGCTAGCGATTGGACATGAGGTTGGAAGGAAAGGTTTGAGTCTAGAGTGACACCCAGGACTTTGGCTTGCGGGGCATGTACAGAATGTGTGAGTGTGAG
Organism: Staurois parvus; assembly: GCF_062004578.1. Classification (NCBI taxonomy): domain Eukaryota; kingdom Metazoa; phylum Chordata; class Amphibia; order Anura; family Ranidae; genus Staurois; species Staurois parvus. The sequence goes on along the minus strand of NW_028318055.1, from coordinate 147,217 downwards.
CGTGTGTACGTTCAGAATGTGGGCGCGAGCGTGTGTACGTTCAGAATGTGGGCGCGAGCGTGTGTACGTTCAGAATGTGGGTGTGAGTGTGTGTATGTTCAGAATGTGAGTGTGAGTATGTTCAGAATGTGGGTGTGAGCGTGTGTACGTTCAGAATGTGGGCGCGAGCGTGTGTACGTTCAGAATGTGGGTGTGAGTGTGTGTACGTTCAGAATGTGGGTGTGTGTACGATCAGAATGTGAGTGTGAGTACGTTCAGAATGTGGGTGCGAGCGTGTGTATGATCAGAATGTGGGCGCGAGCGTGTGTACGTTCAGAATGTGGGTGCGAGCGTGTGTATGATCAGAATGTGGGCGCGAGCGTGTGTATGATCAGAATGTGGGCGCGAGCGTGTGTACGATCAGAATGTGAGTGTGAGTACGTTCAGAATGTGGGCGCGAGCGTGTGTACGTTCAGAATGTGTGATTACAGGAGTAGCAGTGCCACCAGCAGGTGATCCAAGTAATGACAGTCCTCCCCCTCCCTTGAGGAGCGGTCTCAAAACACTCCATTCTGTCTTTAACCCAAAAGTCCATGTGGGTGCAGTTCAAAAATGTTTCCCCTCAGTACCTGAGGACTCTCTTGCACTCTTCAGGCCAGAGTCTTTTAACCCTCTGGATGGTGTACCCAGGGCCGCCGGTAGGGGGGTATCTCTGGTCCTCCTGTAGGGGCTCCAGGCGTACAGGGGGCCCGGACAGCAGAGAGATTGGTGTGGTGGGCAGGGGGACAGCAATTGCAGAGCGATGCCCTGTACGGCTCTCTGCAGCAGCTGAAAGCCGGTTCCTCCCCTTCTTCTCCCACTGGCTTTCAGCTGCTGGAGGGAGAGGCACAGACCAGTGCTGCCAACCAATAGTACAGTGCAGCAGGGAAGAAGCCAGCCCAGTGGGAAGCCTGAAGGCAGCTACCAACCCACCAGCTCATTGGAACAGGACAGAGTGTAATACTACACCCTCTGAACCAATTAAGGGTAAATAAGCACTCTGGTGGGAAACTAGATCAGCTCCTTGCCTGGGACTGTTCACCTTAAAGTGGCAGGCACTGGATCCCCTGCCCAGGGATTCCTTCAGACAGCTGGATAGAGGAGGATTATCTAGGGTCTGGGGTGGTACACCAGGAGAGGCTGGAGAGCTCTCCAAGAAGAGAAATTTGCTGTGTAAAGACTTGTACATAGTTCCAGGAAGTTGTCCTCAGTTGCATTTCTCCTGGGCATCCCATATACTTCTTACCCCATCCAAGTCTAATTCCCTAATAAAATGCAAAAATCCCAAGCTCAAGGAGTGGTTACTATGTCCTGGATGCATGTCTGTGACGAATGCGTGTTGCCTGGCTGTACAGGACTCAAATCTATAGCGACTCCTAAGGGGTGGTGCTACATTAGATTACATGACCATTAAGTAGTATGTGTTGGAGTACGCAGCGTGACTATAAGGACACCATAGACCCATCTTATGGTCCCCCTGTCTATATGAATCCCCTATCCCATAAGGAGCTCTGCAACATACAGTTCAACTGCCATGCTTGCCTCTGTAAAGCCTGAGACTGGTTGTGATTTAAAACGTTTACTGGAGCTTCTTAGTAGTTATATTTAATAGTTAATAAGACAGGCAGGTTTCACTACACGTCAGCAACACCGTACCTCAGCACTTGCTCGGTCCCTAGCAGAATGATTCCTTCACTACTCTACTTCTTTCCCAGAGGCAGCACCACCTCTTCAGGTATTCCCCACACTAGGAATACCTCTTGCTAGGAAGGTCCCTTATTTACAGCTAGGCCTAGGAAATTCCTACAGGGGCTACACAGCCAGAGGCTTTTACTTCTTGAGCTACACCTCTTCTCCTAGAATACCTTCACAACTACCCACGTTATATTGCCAAAGGTTTAGGGATGCTGGCCTTTACAAGCACATGACCTTTAATGGCCCCCCAGTCTTAGTCCGTAGGGTTCAATATTGAGTTGGCCCCGCCCTTCCCACACACATGACCTTTAATGGCCCCCCAGTCTTAGTCCGTACGGTTCAATATTGAGTTGGCCTCGCCCTTTCCACACACATGACCTTTAATGGCCCCCCAGTCTTAGTCTGTGGGGTTCAATATTGAGTTGGCCCCGCCCTTTGCAGCTATAATAGCTTCAACTCTTCTGGGAAGGCCGTCCACAAGGTTTAGGAGGGTGTCTATGGGAAGGTTGGACCATTCTTCCAGAAGCACATTTGTGAGGTCAGGCACTGATGTCGGGGGAGGAGGCCTGGTTCCCAGTCTCCACTGTAATTCATCCCAAAGGTGTTCTATGGGGTTGAGGTCAGGACTCTGTGCAGGACAGTCAAGTTCCTCCACCCCAAACTGGCTCCTCCATGTCTTTATGGACCTTGCTTTGTGCACTGGTGCGCAGTCATGTTGGAACAGGAAGGGGCCATCCCCAAGCTCTTCCCACAAAGCTGGGAGCATGAAATTGTCCAAAATATCTTGGTATGCTGATGCCATAAGGGTTCCCTTCACTGGAACTAAGGGGCCAAGCCCATCCCCTGAAAAACACCCCCACACCATAATCCCCCCCTCCACTAAACTTTACGCTTGGCACCATTCAGTCAGGCAAGTACCATTCTCTTGGCAATCGTCAAACCCAGACACGTCCATTGGATTGACAGACAGAGAAGCGTGGCTCGTCACTTCAGAGAACAAGTCTTCACTGTTCTAGAGTCCAGTGGTGGCATGCTTTACACCACGGCATCCGACGCTTTGCATTGCGCTTGGTGATGGAAGGCTTGGATGCAGCTGCTCGGCCATGGAAACCCATTCCATGAAGCTCCATGAAGCTCTCTACGCACTGTTGTTGGGCTGATCTGAAGCCCACACCAAGTTTGGAGGTCTTTAGCTATTGATTCTGCAGACAGTTGGTGACTTCTGCGCACTGTGAGCTTCAGCATGCGCTGACCCCACCCTGTCATGTGACGTGGCCTACCACTTTGTGGTTGAGTTTCTGTTGTTCCCAGTTGCTTCCACTTTGGTATAACACCACTAACAGTTGAGCGTGGAATATTTAGTAGCCAGGAAATGTCACAGATAGACTTTCTGCCCAGGTGGCCACCTATCACGGGACCACGCTTGGAGTCACTGAGCTCCTGAGAGCGACCCATTCTTTCACCAATGTTTGTAGAAGTTGTCTGCATGCCTAGGGGCTTGATTTTATATACCTGTGGCCATGGAGGTGATTGGAACACCTGAATCACATGATATGGAGGGGATTGGAACACCTGAAATGGAGGGGATTGGAACACCTGAATCACATGATATGGAGGGGATTGGAACACCTAAATCACATGATATGGAGGGGATTGGAACACCTGAAATGGAGGGGATTGGAGCACCTGAATCACATGATATGGAGGGGAATTGAAATACTTTTGGCATTATAGTGTATATATTGTATAGCTTGTGTGGATGCCATCTAGTGGCCAAATAAGGAAATATTCTTCCATCTTCCTACATAGGGATTATTTTTGGGGAATAAGGACATTGTTCAGTATCACCTTAATATCACTTTAAAGGCTGCCTGGAAACTTCTTATCCGCAGTACAAGCTGCTGATCAACCGTATGGTACAGGCCCTGCAAGCTGTTGAACTTCACAGTGAAGTTTAAACATTACCTTACCAGTTTAGCAGAATTATGGAAAACATAATTGCAGTTCCTGATAAATGTACCTACAGCATGCTAGCAGCACCTTTTATATGATAACTGTACCTTCAGAAGGGGTTATACTCTATGTAAATGTGTAACTATATAAAAAGCTACTTCTTAGAAGTGTGGTACACATTCGTAACATTGCGCAAAATGTCCTCAGGAATGACAGTTTTAGAAGCATCTGCAGATTGAAAAAAGGCGATTTTATTAAAGCACTTTACAAAGTGGCCTCTGTAGCAATTTTGTTTTCTTTTTTTTTGGGAATGAAGCTTACAACTTCAAAAACAGTTCTAAACACAAGTATTTTCCTTTGCTGCCATCTTGTGGTATTTTAGGGTCAGGAATATCTGTGCCGGTTGGAAACAAGAAACTTTGTTCTATATTATAACAGTGCTAATGCTCATGTGAATGAAGTGTATCTTCAGTTTTACTATTGCCGGGCAGCATACTGTACATATGGTACTTACTCCATCTGTTTTCAACCCACAGAATCTTACATAAATGAGATATTGTAAGTGAATCTTTAGGAGCCCCTCATTATTGTACCTAGATCAGATTACAGAGGGTGGGAATTCTATGCTGTCACAGATAGGAATTTGATAGTATTGGAAAATGTTCCCTTTTTATCCTACATGACAGCATACATACTGTAAATAACAGGATTTTAATACTTTTAACCCTTTAAAAGGGACGTATTTGTCCCATGTTTGTAATTGCGTGTATCATCTGATTAAGAACTTAAAACTCTTTTTTTTTTTTTGGTTTGAGTCAAAATATTAGTTCTTATCAACAAACAACAAATGGATGGAGCTTTTTGCCAATTATTTCATGAAATGGCTTAGTTACAGCAACTGAAGTGTATGAACTTTAAAAACAAAAAAAATGATTCTTTTGGCATTCCAAAACCTTACGGTCCTCAAAGGGTTAATATCTTCTTTGATGTTCAAGAGAGTTTGATGTTCACAAGAGTCTGTGTCCAGAGCTGATCAAATGAATAGATTTAAGCGATAGTAAAGGTTATATTTTTTAGCTGAAATAAAAAAAAATCTAAAATTATATATATATACAGTATTTACCTCTTCTGTGCATAGATACTGCATGCACAGGGCAGCCCCTAACCTCATCTTCCGGAGTCCCCCCTGGAGGCGCTATCAGCTGCTTCTTCTTGCGGGTGTCCCCAAAGAAGCATACTTTTAATTCTGGATAACCAAAACTCAAAAGTGTGTTGGGAGGGGCTATTTGATTAAACAAAATGAGCAGCTAGCTCTCTGGTATAGTGGGTGTCTGGGTGTCTGGAGGAGAGCTGTAGTCCCAAATGACTGCTGAGGTATTGGTTTTAATGCCATAAGACCAAGACTGAAGACTGTGCTGGTTAGGGGTTCCTTAATGGAAGAAATGCCATCTTGACCCTCAAACTCAGCAACCTGTATGGATGTCTGCAGGTTTGGCCTCTTTGCTGACATGGGAAACCCCAGAGAGAGAGACAGATTGCTATTTTTTGTAACCTATCATTCTGCTATCAGTTAAGGTGTGTTATTTCTTTTACAAAGAATTTTATTATAGAATAGATAGGAGCAAAGAATCAGTGAAAAACAATTGCATTGACCAACAAGAATAAGACATACAAGGGATTCGATGAATATTCCAGAATATGGTGGAGAGACATAGAAATAAACTGCATACTTAAGTGCCATGTTTTAACCCCTTCCAGTCCGGACACTTTCACCCCCTTCCAGTCCGGACACTTTCACCCCCTTCCAGTCCGGACACTTTCACCCCCTTCCAGTCCGGACACTTTCACCCCCTTCCTGTCCGGACACTTTCCCCCCTTCCAGTCCGGACGCTTTCACCCCCTTCCTGACCAGGGCAATTTTCAGCGCTATCACACTTTGAATGACAATTGCGCGGTCATGCAACACTGTACCCAAATGAATTTTTTACCATTTTTTTGAGACAGATAAAGCTTTATTTTGGTGGTATTTATTCACCGCTGGGATTTTTATTTTTTTTGCTATGTAAATGAAAATGTCCAAAAATTTTGAAAAAAAGTGTTTTTTTATAAAATTTTGCAAATAAATAATCTTTCATCATAAATCTTTGCCAAAATGTATTCCGTTATCTTTTTAGTAAAAAAAAAAATCCAAATTAGTTTATAACCAAAAATTATAATTTTTAAACATTTTTGTTTACATTTTTATTTTATTTTTTTATATTCTTATTTTTTATTTTTACATACGGTCACCCTAGCAGTAGGGTCACCATGGTGACACTGTACTACTTGTGGGGGGTGATGAAGATTTTTTTTTTACACTGATTGCTTTTATACCCATATAGGATGTAAAAGCAATCATTTCTCTTTCTCTCTGTCTGCATTCTTGCACTCATTGAGAAGTACTGAGTGAGCTGTGATTGGTCACAGCTTGTCACATGGTACAAGGCTGTTGTGAATAGCCCTGTACCATGTGACCTCTGTGATCATTCACACATTTCACACGTAGTAAGCAATGATGTCACAAGTGACATCTTGCTTACTACTTTGCATGTGATCACTGATTGGCCAATCAGTGATCACATGATCGGGACCTCGTACAGAGGTCCTGTCCGACGATCGGTGTTTCACTGTGTCCGGAAGAAACAGCGGGCACCGGATCGCAGTGCTGCGCGCTCCCAGGGAGCGCGCACAAGCAGGGTGCGGGGAGGCTGTTTATAAACGTCCACCTGACTCTGCACTGCCACCGTCCGGCCGTTTACATGCAACGGCTGATCGGGAAGTGGTTAAGAAAAAAACAAAAAGAGAAAACAATGAGTAAACAATTAAAGACCAATGACAATATAAACTCTAAGGAAAAATTGTCACTATATCAGCATACAGAAAGCAGAGAAGATATAAAATGGAGCCTCTCCAAATGTAGATAGGTATTCCACACGCAGGGCGCTCGATGGAGTCCAGCATGAGGATTTATTATTGCGGGTGCGGCACTCAAAGCAATAATCACAATCAGTACAAATAGTATAAAACAGATTAGACAAAAGAAAAGAGAGGGAAGAAGAGTAAGGAGACGAGGACACAAACAACAACAAAAAGGGCTCCATGGCAACAGAAAAAAAAAAGAAAAATAAACGCATATGTAAATTTTATATCGACAGGAGGGACTGGTGGAATCTCGATGGTTGGGCTATATCAAGCCAGGGCCGCCATGTCTGCAGGAATTTAGTGTGGGTATCCAACAGTATAGCAGGTGTGTGTAATTTCACTGGTTATGTTGAGAGACTTAATACAAAAGCTCATCCAAAAGGGAAGTTCCACATTTCTTCCTCCTCAACTCCTCTCCCATAATTTTAATGTATTTTTTGAGGGGGGGGGGGGGGGGGGGCAGGTACCTGATTTTGACAGGCACCCGCTCCCACTTCTGGTCTGATCGCAGTGGAGATCTGAGCAGAAGTTTGCACCTATTCCTCCTTCGCTCGCAGTCTCTTGGGACACATCACAGGACCCAGGAGATCGGGGGACCTTTCACGAGGTGCAGCACGGCTCATGCATGCACAATGGACATCCGGCTGTGAAGCTGAAAGGAGTCACAGTTGGCTGCCCACAATTAACTATATTAATTATGGACATTGATTTGTCACTTTTATGTTACTAGTTTTGATAAGTCTTTCGCTATCAGCACTTTACCACAATAGCACTTTATTGTCACTTAATTTGGACATTGATTTGCTGCTCATTTATTATTTGATAATTCTTTCATTATTAGCACTTTACCATATTAGTACTATATTTTCAATTGCGTATTTTTCTTGAATCATATCAGTACTTTGAGTGTTTTAAGTTTATTTAGCGCTGCACCTATTTATTATTATATCTTCAGAATGGGCGGATGTCTTCTTATTGGGGGATGGTGAACAGGTTGGATTAGAAACTCTAGAACCTCTCTTCCTTCAGGACCTCGGTTATGACCCCTTAGGAGAGTAGCTGCTTCAGAACAGCATGGAGGTTCACTGATCTTTGTGGAGATATTGGCAAGTTTGACAGCAGGGAAGTAGCAGGGACTAAAATTCTAGTTTTTAGTTTCCAGAGACGTCTTGAAACCTCCCATTTTAAAAGTCCTGGGACCAGATGTCACAATTACAAGGCAGATGTTCACGTTTACAAGTCAGGGAGCCTCCTTTATTTGGAAGGAGGGCTTGCGTCTGGTATTGATGGATTTGGGAATTCAGGTTTCATGGCAGAACTGGGTTCCAGGCTTGACCTTGGAAGCATGAAAGACAAAAGGCGATTAAGGTTTTTTGTTTTTTTTTTCTTGCCCTTTTTCTGGGACAAAAGGGGTCTCTGTCCTTAGCCCGTACCCCATGTGTTTCCTTGCATTCTGGGTCTGCAAGGGCATACAAAGCTTTATAAATAGCTTCAGTCTGTTTATCTAGGGGGGTCCATGAACACTGGTATATCCTCAACAAGGATAAATAAAGTCATAAACTAGAGCAGTCGTGGGACTTCTATCAGTGTCCATCAAAGCACGGGTTAAAGCCTGATCACTGCCACAGCAGTATGTCACCAGACCAATGCAGCCAGTCAAGTGACCCCGATTCTTGCCACACCAGTACCAATATCACCATTAGGCTTCAATGATATGTGTGGGGCTCCTTTAAGAGGGTTGCATATTCATATCACTCTTCAGAAAGCATTAAACAGGTAGTGAGGAGGTGTCGTTATCACCTCTTGGACCTGTACAAGTTCCCCCATTTATTTGAATGGGTCACAATGGGTAGGTGAAAGCGCCAAGGGGTATAATTCCTGCCACAGCTGCAAATTATCACTGCTGAGGCATGTGTACACCCCCAGCGACTTCATTTGCAGGCAAAGGGGGTAAAATACACATCTCAACCGCAGGGTTTTACTGCCCCTCAACCTCATGTGTAAATGAACCCTCAACATGCCAGAGCGGTGTAGCTAGAAAGTGTCCTGATTGCCATCACACCAGACCAGTGCAGCCAGTAACCATTTTCCTTATCGCTGCAACACCAGTAGCAGTGTCACAGACCAGTGTAAGCCAGCAACAGTGTTCCTGATCACTGCTAGTCCCAGTGTCATAGGCGTCTTCTAATTGTAACAGTCCTCACAGGGAACGCCACACCTTCTTTCATCTTCCTGGAGCTGATTGTTGGCTGAGTCCTCACAGGGAACGTCACACCTTCTTTCATCTTCCTGGAGCTGATTGTTGGCTGAGTCCACCCCATTTTGGCTATTCTTCTATCCATTCCAATGGTAGTTTTTCGCTTTCTTCCACGTCTTTCAGGTTTTGGTTGCCATTTTAAAGCTTTTGCCATCATTTTAGCTGAGCAGCCGATCATTTTCTGCACTTCTTTATATGTTTTCCCCTCTCCAATCAACTTTTTAATCAAGGTACGCTGTTCTTCTGAACAATGTCTGGAACGACCCATTTTCCTCAGAATTTCAGAGAGAAATGCACTGTAACCAGCATGGACAACATTTGCTGCCTTCCTTCCTTAAATAAGGGCAATAATTGCCACCTGTTTTTCAAAGAATGAATGACCTCACTAATAGAACTCCACACGGCTATTATTGTGAACACGCCCCTTTCAATGAGTGATTCAATGACACAGAATCAGCAGCATGCATGTCATGACTGTTGGGTCTGTTGGATTTCTATGACTCTACTACACCCGATAGGAAATTATTTGCCATGTAGAAATATCATTTCCACCAAAAACAGCGATTGATCTGGTTAGTGATGTCTGACTGCAATTGTTTTCAACACAACTGTATATAGCAAAAAAAAAAAGTAATCAGTAGTGAATAACTATCACTTGGGCAGAAAGGGAGTTTAACATGCCAGTCTTCAAGTGGCTAATGAGTATCACTACAAATTTGTGAACGATGAGCCTACCTTGGTGCACAGGCTCTGTTTCACAGCTATCAGCATCCAGCATTAAGGGAAATGATAGCAAACCCAGCACAGTGCCCCAAGTATACCAAGTCCAGTCCCAATCCTTTGTCACTCCCCCTGTGTCCGGTTGTCATTGTTCCCCCCTTCTCTGTTTGGACTGTCTAAAGCAGGCGTGTCCAAACTTTTTTGGAAGAGTGCCAGATTTGATGAAGTGAACATGTGCGAGGGCCGACCATTTTGCCCGACATGCTGATGAACCATTAACATTAAATGCAAATGAACTATTTTATGCAAAAGTTTATTGAAAACGGCATACTTTTCATTTTGTGACTTGGATGACAAATCTAAACAGGTGTTAAATCACTCTGCCAGCACAGGGAGAAGGAAAGCCCAAATCTTGCGAGATCTCGGAGGTCGCGAGATTTGGGCTTTGTTTCTCCTTGCACTGTCTGATGACGTCAAGCGATCCTGAGCACCAATCCATTATAGTCCAAATTGATACCATATTTTTCGCTCCATAAGACGCACCTGACCATAAGACACACCTAGGTTTTAGAGGCGAAAAACAGGAAAAAAAAATTCTGAACTAATGGACTGCAGACATAGTACAGGAGATGACCAGAGACTGAGGACACGGTACAGGAGATGACCAGAGACTGCGGACACGGTACAGGAGATGACCAGAGACTGCGGACACGGTACAGGAGATGACCAGAGACTGCGGACACGGTACAGGAGATGACCAGAGACTGCGGACACGGTACAGGAGATGACCAGAGACTGCGGACACTGTACAGGAGATGACCGGAGACTGCGGACACTGTACAGGAGATGACCGGAGACTGCGGACACGGTACAGGAGGTGACCGGAGACTGCGGACACAGTACAGGAGATGACCGGAGACTGCGGACACAGTACAGGGATGACCAGAGACTGCGGACACAGTACAGGAGATGACCAGAGACTGCGGACACGGTACAGGAGATGACCAGAGACTGCGGACACAGTACAGGAGATGACCAGAGACTGCGGACACAGTACAGGGATGACCAGAGACTGCGGACACAGTACAGGAGATGACCAGAGACTGCGGACACGGTACAGGAGATGACCAGAGACTGCGGACACAGTACAGGAGATGACCAGAGACTGCGGACACAGTACAGGAGATGGCCAGAGACTGCGGACACAGTACAGGAGATGGCCAGAGACTGCGGACACAGTACAGGAGATGACCAGAGACTGCGGACACAGTACAGGGGATGACCAGAGACTCCGGACACAGTACAGGGGATGACCAGAGACTGCGGACACAGTACAGGAGATGACCAGAGACTGCGGACACAGTACAGGAGATGACCAGAGACTGCGGACATAGTACAGGAGATGACCAGAGACTGCGGACATAGTACAGGAGATGACCAGAGACTGCGGACATAGTACAGGAGATGACCAGAGACTGCGGACATAGTACAGGAGATGACCAGAGACTGCGGACATACTACAGGAAATGACCAGAGACTGCGGACACAGTACAGGAGATGACCAGAGACTGCGGACACAGTACAGGAGATGACCAGAGACTGCGGACATACTACAGGAGATGACCAGAGACTGCGGACACAGTACAGGAGATGGCCAGAGACTGCGGACACAGTACAGGAGATGGCCAGAGACTGCGGACACAGTACAGGAGATGACCAGAGACTGCGGACACAGTACAGGGGATGACCAGAGACTGCGGACACAGTACAGGGGATGACCAGAGACTGCGGACATAGTACAGGAGATGACCAGAGACTGCGGACATAGTAAATAATGGTAAATGGTAGCCCCAATAGTAATTCCCTGCGCACCACCTGGGATCCCTCAGCCCACGTTCCGGACCCCACAGATGAGCTGCCCAATATATAACTTACGGCCCTCCACTAGTGATTCTGCAAACGCCACTGAGGACTCCAGGGATCTGTCGAGCGGGAATTGACATCATCAGCCGGCACACAGAGAAGGAAAGCCCAAATCTCACGAGATCTCGGACGTCGCGAGATTTGGGCTCTCCTTCCTGTGCCAGCTGATGTCAAGAGATCACTGGAGTCCTCAGTAGCTTTCAGGGAATCACTACCGGGGGCCGTAAGTTATATATTTGGGTAGCTCACCTGTGGGGCCGTTTCAGTCCGGAACACCGGACTTTGGACATGCCTGGTCTAAAGCTAGCAGAGTGCACTGATAGCAGTGGGCAGGGCACTGTTGACCACACTACTCAGCACCAAGGCAAGGATCAGAACAAGACCAAATTCTCTATGTATAGTGCTCAGCATAAATTAGTGCATCCCAACAGATTTGTCAGAAAACCTTTACTTTTCTTTCAGAATCAACATTTTCTGTGGGACACTATACTACAAAATACATCCACAAATGCGGGCCATTGATTGTAAACAAGATTTATTAATTTGCACACAAAAGTCTTTCCTAACATTCATTCAAGACCAAAAAATGAATACATCCCAATGAAAGTCTTAGGAGCAAAGCCAAATTTTTGACAACAAAATCCTAAATTACTGAATAATTAGACTTGCCTGTAGTTGAATTCTTGGTAAACAGGTGTCCAGCAGACATATAAAAGGGCGGTACCCAAAAAAAAAAAGAAAAAAACCCTTCCCATTTCATTCTGTCAACAATAGCACCACATGGAAGAGAAATGTCACAAGGACTAAGAAAATAATTTCTTTACACAAGAAAGGTGAAGGCTACAAGAAGATCAGCAAAGCTTTACTTATCAGAATACTGTAGCAAAAGTGATACAAAAATTTAACAAAGATGGAACTGCAACCATCTCACAGAGACGTGAAAGGCATCCATGGAAGTTAACACCTCGACGGGAGAGTCTTCTGATGACAAGCGTTGAAGAAAATCACCATGCAAGTTCACTGCAGTTCGCTAAAAAAGTAAAAAGCCAAACTGGGGTGATTGTTTCCCGTGACACAATACAGTGTACACTGCAGAGGAATGACATGCATGGGTGTCGTCCATGAAGGAAGCCTCTCCTAAAGCCCATGCAAAAAAAAAAAAGCCCACCTAGAATTTGCCAGGGCCCATGCTGAAAAAAAAAAAAAAAAAAAAAAAAAAAAGACTACTGGGACTCTGCTCTGGAGTGATGAGACCAAGATAAATGTTTTTGGAATGGATGGCTTCATAACTGTATGGCATCGCAGGCGAGGAGTAAAAAGAAAAATGTATGGTGCCTACAGTGAAACATAGTGGTGGCAGTGTGCTTCTGTGGGGCTGATTGAGTGTTGCTGGTGTTGGGAAGCTGCATTTCATTGATATAATGAATTTACAGATTTACTGTTCTATATTGAAAGAGATGCTACCTTTACTCCATGCCCTTGGTCATTGTGCAGTTTTCCAACATGACAATGGCCAAGTAGGTCTTCCGATCTGAACCCAATCGAACACCTATGGGAAATTCTGAAGAGACAAGTTGAGCGTCACTCTTCATCCAGCATCTAAAAAGGTCGTTCTTCGAAGAATGTGAAAAAGATAAGATGTTGCAATATGTCGCCAACTTGTTCCTTCCATGCCTAGAAGACTTGGTGCTGTCCTTACAAGTCATGGAGGTCATACAGAATACTAAATGGAGTAGTTTTTGTTGCAGGGTGTATTCATTTTTCATCAACTTATCTGAGTAAAACTGAAGATTTTGTAATCTAAGTTATAGTAACCTTACTTTCATGTAATGAAAATTTTCTATAAAACTAATTTTTGGCAAAATTTTGGAAATTGTTCTTGTGTTGAAATATTAAAATCTTAGTTTTCAAAAGGGGTGCACTCATTTATGCTGAGCACTGTACTAGGTCGCCTGTGGGATTCCTTGGGGATTCATAATTTGTAGGTATAACTATTCTTTAACATGCTACAAGTTGTAAGCTCGAAAGAGCAGGGCCCTCGAACATCGCATTGTATTGGTATTGTTCTGTCACATGTTCTGTCCCCCTTTGTAATGTACAGCGCTGAGCAAACTATTGGCGCTTTATAAATACTGTATAATAAATTGTTCTGGCAGGCAAATGGCAGCTAGGGAGCATTGTCCAGACTCGTGGTAAAGGGAATGTATAGTGGTTTTGTACTTATGTTCTACATTACAGTCAGAGCTAGAAAAAAAAAATTGGATTTTTTTTCTACATACTTACCTGTAAAATTTATTTCATTGAGTACAGGCTATGTAGGTTATATGCCACTTAGAGGTGAATGGACACTGGCAGGTCAATCAAACAGGAAGTCCTCCCTATATAACTCCTCCTACACAGGAAGTACTTCCGTTTTTGCAGCAAGCAATGAAATTCCAGAAAGGGGGAGGGACCTCTGTGTCCCGTGATGTACTCCAAGAAATGGAATTTATAGGCAAGTATGTAGAAGAAATCCAATTTTCTTTATAGTATATCACAGGACACAGAGCAGGCTATTCATGACTATGTGGTATGTCCTAAAGCAATAAAAAAAAAAAAAACCCCATGGGGTGGGTGACCCCATAATAACCACCACCATCAATCCCAAAGGTCTTACTCAGCTGTCCGTGACAAAATGCGGCCAAAGGCAGAATCTTCTGTGGCTCTGACATCCACCTGCTAAAACCTTGTAAATGTATGAATGGAAGATCATGCAGTGGCCTTGCAAACCTGAGGCATTGACGCCTGATGGCGGATAGCCCAAGATGACCCCACACTCCTGGTAGAGTGCGCTCTCATCCAAAAAGCTGGGACGTGATCCTTCAAACCATAGGCTTGAATCGTTGTCCTGTGCTGCCAAACACAAGTAAATCCTGACCACATGAACTACATTCAGCATGTGCAGCGATCTTTTCCCTGCCAACTGTGGACTAGGAAAAAAGAAAGGCAAGACGCTGCACTGATTCAAGTGAAAACTAGAAACCACTCTAGGCAAGAAGATGGATGAGGACGCAAAATCACCTTATGATGCAAGACCAAGAACAGCTCCTTACATGAAAGGGCCATCAGCTTTGACACTCTTCTTGCCGAAGTGATAGAAGCCACCTTCCAAGTCAAAGGACTAACGAAGTCTCCCAAATGGTGGCTTCTGCAAGGACAGCCAAGTTTAAGTCCCAAGGACACAAGGGCAGCCGGACAGATGGGACAGTCTGCATTACACCCTGAAAAAAATGGATAGAACTAAAATCTGACCCTTAAATGGTACTTGGGGTCAATGTATTTTCCCCTCCTGATTGGAAAAAGGACAAAAACCTTTCAAATCACACATTTCTGCAGGTGCCACTTTCCTGGCTTTGCACCAGGCAAATAAGATTCCCAGGTCATGTAATGGAAGCTCCTTGAAGCCGGCTTCCTGGCACTCAACAGTGCGGAGAAAACAGGACCCGAGATCCCACCGATCTTTCCAGACCTGGGTTTAAATAGCCAAGCCTTAAATCCTAGCGATCGTAAAGCAGGGTACATTACTGGACCCAAGACAATAGGTCTGGGCGGACCGGAAGTTTCCAAGGAGTGTTAATTATGCAGGTATGCACAATTATGTAATATAATGCTGCAACTGTCCTGCTTTCTAGAAGCAGATTATTTCATCAAAGAATTTAGTCAAAATTAACTACACTAGTTTTGGAGGACTAGTCAAGCACATATCCATCAAACTCAGCTTGAATGCAGCCAAAATGTAAGCTCCCGCAGATCAAGTGCAAGCTACTCTGGAGACTCAACTCCTTTAAGTGCACTGCTACACCTGTAGTGGTATATCAAAAACAGTGGTACAAGCCCCACGGCATTACACAGGCTAATGGAGTATATAATCGTGTCCTGTCTGGTCATGCAGCTCTCCCACAGGTAATACTCGCATCATCATCCATCCATCCATAGACTGCTCTGTGTCCCTGCGAGCTCTCAGAAGCCTCACTAATCTATCAGCCCACATGCGACTGCAAACATAAGCCAAAATGGCCACCACTCTACTTCCTGCCTCCACTGCACAAAAGTAGGTTATAAAGTGGGACTGCAGCCTCTGGTTACTGGAAGAAAAAAGGGCAGCCCAATACTCCTTCAGAGACACACAGAGCATGGCCCAGCTAGATTAAACAGCACATTGCCCCCAGTGGGAAGCACCAGGAGAATAATCAGTCAGATTTTCAAAGTATATCCTTACCATTCCTGCCACAGGACTCTGAATCATAGCATGAATCCAACCTTCACCCATCACTGCAGGCTCTGTCATAAAAGACCTTCAAGGACTCTGCCCCCCTTACACCTGGGGTCCACCCCCTCTGACCTGTATAGCACCCTGCTAGAAAGCACCTCGGTCACAAAAACACTGCACAGAGTTCCAATAAACAAGTCCAGCACCGAAAGGCTGCATTGCAGGCAAACCTCGAGGATTCTTCTCTCCTATCAGAAGAGGCTCGGGTACCATCCATTTTGGCTAAAAGCTTTTCCAATGAATCCGAATGAAGTTCTTGATTCTCAGCTGAACAGTTACAGACTTCCAAGTATGGTCCAGGAACATATGCAGCACATCCACTGGCGAAAAACCTGAAGTATGTCCTGTGTAGGAGGCCCTATATAGGGGAGGACTTCCTGTTTGAGTGATCAGCCAGTATCCATTCACCTACAGGTAGCATATAAACAAAATAGTAATCAACAGCCTGCTCTGTGTTCTGTAACGTATGATAAAGAAAGGTTTTTTTTTTGGTATAAATTGGGTAAATAGGAAATATTGCCCAGTTTATTATGTAGTCTTTTATTCCAGCAGCAGATGGAGAGGTCGTCTTTTCACAGGAGAAGCAGTATCACTCTTCGCTAAAGCTGGCCATTCATGGATTGAAATTTGGCCGGTTCAGCAAAGTCATATTTTAAATGGTGGTAACATCTATCAGTGTTGTCTCCATGGATATTTCGTTAGGAACCATGCCTGGAGAATGTTGGTAGCCACCAAAAGCCTTCCTAGTGGTCCTCAGGTCTCCTGGCTCATTTACATACCAAGTACCACAGTAAACAGATTTTGGATGGAAAGCAGTGGAAATCGTGACCTCCTGTTCCGTGATCTCCGCGGTATTGAATGAACATATCAGAATCCAATTGCATTGGACAGGTAGCATACAAATTGGCAACTCATCATGCTTGACATGTATGGGCTCCAGAGAAAGCCCCAGGGGGTCTATCACCTGATCTCTCCACAGAGATAACCTGTCATTACCTCAATGCTATCACAGAAGATAAATAAAAAAATTGCTTAAAAAAAAAAAAAAGAAAAAGCACAATATTAAAGGGACCTGTTACAATTTTGTGGGCACTGGGCTACAAATTCATTTTTAACGTGTCTCAATGTACATAAAATATCACACTTGCACTATAGTGTGGGCATGTTTAGGTTTACTGCATATAAATGTGTGTATAAAAAACATTATGCAACAAATTTTCAGTATCACACATGAGGGACATAATAATTTTAGGGTCAGTTCCAAAGTGATGAGCTGTAAAGGTTTTTAAGGTGTCCTTTATTTACAGTTTTTGTTATAGTGGACAGTTCAAAAAAGTTAAAAATTAAAGCAATGGCTGAATTAAAATGGACTCAAAAGGATTTTAGTTTCCTTTTGCGTGTAACTGTACATAGGTTACTATGACCGTGGCAAGATGAATTGTGAACAAACAAGGTAAGAAACAATACTTGCTGTATTACATCACAACATTGTTTATTATGTGACTTTGTACAATACAAACAAAAAAAAAAAAATACAGAAATGCAGTATATGAATACAACTAAATGCAAAATTGTGATGTTCCTCTTCTTGTGAGGTCATGATTCCCATTTCTAGCAAAACATAAAATAGACTGCACAATAAGGAGGAAACAGAATGTTTGTTAATTTTATCTAGAAATGACCTATAAATGCACCATTCCTGCTGCATTATCACAAAACTTAGGGATGTAAAGATGCAGAAAAAAATAAAATAGAAAAAGGTTTTACTCGTTGGTTCCTACAGCAAAGAAATAATATGTAGATTAATTTAGTAGGACCAACAGTTGGAAAATATCTAAAGGTAAATGTCATTATAAAAGGAAGCAGTAATTAGACTCTCCTGGTTAAAGAATGTAATATATTTTAGATATTGCCCAAACATAAGAGATTGGTCATGAAACAAGGGAGAGAAAATAAAAAAGCCATCTGTGCACTGTAAAGCCTATAATTCCCATATGTACTTTAAACAATGGAAGTGTCAAAATAGGGAAAAATGAAAATGACAGGAAACTGTATGCATGGAAGTTTTTGTATTACATGTGCGCAAGTTAGCAGATGCAATAAAAGTATGGCATTTTATCTTCATTGTAAGCCAGAGTTCTTGTATTGTGGAATATCCTGCTACCAGCCCCCAGATATACAACCGTAAAATGCTTTTATTTTCTTGATTTTAAAATGGAGACATCAGTTAAAAGGAGAAATATAGAGGGGGGGAAGGGAGCATTGCAGCGTCTAGTTCTCCAGATATGCAAAAACCTTAAACGATTCAAGGCATCTTAATATCCATTGAGAATAATATGAAAAAATAAAGGTCATGCCATTAAATCCAACATTAATGGGTGCATCTGGTTTCAAAAGTGGCTGAATGGTTCCAACAAACACTGATGTCTGGGCTGGCAAGTTGGCAACTGGTAAAAGGTATGTTGGTGGAGAATTGTTTTAAAAGATCTTCCCTTTCTTCTTGTTTTTCTCCAAGGTCCTATAAAAAAATAAAAATAATAAGAACATATTCCAAAGTATAGCAAATATAATAATACTCTAGAGAAGAACCAATCACAACATGGTGTATCTGAGAATATGAACATTCCATCAAAGATTATGGCACAGGCTCTCAAGAAAATCTTGTACCTACTTTTGTGGGTTTTAAGCCTCATTCAGATGGGCAGCTGGAGAAGAAAGGGGGGTACTTGTGTGTATGCGGTAAAAACACAGTTTTACTGGCTCCTGGCCTCCAATTACACCCCAATCGAATTTGGCAGCCACTACTACTGCCAAATGTGACCAAGTTCAGTGCAAGAGGTCTTGCTGCAACTGTCTGGCTTGCATTTGCAACACAATATTTAAATTAAAAAAAAAAAATTTAAAAAAAACAAAAAAAAAAAAACCCATTCACCTGACAGAAAAAAAAAAAAAAAAGTGGAAAAGAAGAGATGGAAGTATTGACGGCTGAATGCCTGGCAGCCACTGCTCTACCATACTCTGAAAAGCAATCCACCACCGCCTGTATGAAACAGCCCTTACGGATGTCAGCCTGAAGCCTTAGCTGGGGGAAAATTCCAGTTGGAACTAGGACCAGAGGTCATATGAAGTCTGACATCCACTGCCTGTCATCTGCACACAGTAAATTGAGAGTTGTGAGGTAAAGCCGACCTGAAAGTGTTACACAGAAGGTGATCTGTGACTCCCCAACTTAGATATGAGCTCCCCTCCACCTGCAGCTGCTGTTGGACACAGTGAAACTAGAACGATTTTCATTCACATATTTCCTTTCTTACTCATTATAGGACACAGGATTCAAAAACAATATGAACATCCAAAACTGTCTGAATGAGGAGTTCACTAAAATACAACAGGCCCACAATAACAAAAAAACCGACATAACTGAAGGCAACTTGCAGCTCAAGATGCTGCCGGAAGGTTGTAATTTGGTTGGCATCAGATAAGATCTGAACATCAACCTGGTAAAACAGAGAACAGAAGACGAGGTGACAGCCTTGCAAGCCCGGGGAACGTTGTCTGACCCAAGAGCCAATCACAGATCTAGTACAGCAAGCTTTAACGGAAAGGGTGGTACCTGATACTTAACCCCGTCACGCCGTGCCTCCTGGCCCTTTAAGGGGTTTCTGACACCAAGAGGCGGGGCAGGGTTTAGGGTCATGTGAGTGTCGTGATTGGCTGTTATGGCAGTCACATGACTGGAAAGGTCCCAATCGCAAGGACTTTTCTGTTGGACACCGACAAGTGCTGGGAGCGTGCAGGGTACACGCTCTCAGCACGGTTGTTTACAAATGGTACACAAATATGCGGCTGCTCGATCTCAAGGCCCATCGGCGTGAAGAGGTTAAAGACCATAAGATGGAACAATGATCTTTCTGAGCCACTGAGAAATGGTGGAGACTCCCTTTTAGGCTATCAGGAATGACAAGACAGTCAGTGATTCTAACAAAAGCAACCACGAAGTCCAAACTACATCCAGGCACTGAAAGGTCATTTCCTTCTGTTGCTAGACAGAGAAGAACGAACAATGTCCCGCTTGAGGTGAAAGGCCGAGACCACCTTAAAGTGGTAGTAAAACCTGTTTTTTTTAACTTGTACCTACAGGTGAGCCTATAATAAGGTGGCTTCCCTGTAGGTACTGTAACTATCTTCTAAAGATGCACCATTGAGGAGATATTTACCTGTGTAGAGCATCAGCCCATGCGCTCTGAAGGAATGGCATGCCTGTGCCGTTCCTTCAGAGCTGTGTGCAGTAAAAAGTGACTCCTGCATGTGACATCATCGCGGTGCGGCCATTCAAGCCGCCAGGGCCCGGGAACACAGAAGGACCGAGTGAAGATGGAAGCCCTGTCAGCGGTGACCACAAACCACTGGAGGGCTTCGTTTTAAGGTAAGTGTCCCATAATGCGCTAGTATACAATGAATTCCAGAACATTACGTCAGGGAAAGTAGAGTTTACTACAGCATTAAGAAGGAACGAGGCTCTAGATCTCTAGACACTACCTTGTCCTTGTGTAACATGAGCAATGGTTCTTTATAGAGCTCAGATACGCCTAGCTGACATGACAAGAAAGCGATGGTCACATCAAGCAGAAGATAGGAGCAAAGCCCTCCTTGAAATATAGATAGTGTTGTGCTCTTATCTTTTGATTGATGTGACCATTTAATTGGATTTTGGATGACCATTGAGGGCTCTTTTTTTTAACACTTTTTGCATATCCCTCATCTTAGGAGAACCTCCTGCCCTTCCTCCCTCACTTGTAGCATTCCAATGAATTATGTACTCCTGAAAAAAATCTATTGAAATGTGTCGAGTCTACATGTGGAGTGTATCGGATCTAACAATTATTTGAACCACATATTCAACACTTTGTTGCCTGTTTTGTGCTTTGGCTTTTATTGAATATCATAATAAAATTCATGTTTTTTATACAGTGTTTTCTTTGTATCTATATGTCCCTCTAAAAGTCCTGCAGATCTCAGGTGCAATCTCAGGCTCCTGCAGACTCTCAGCATAGCTGTCTAGCCATACCTTGTACAGGCAGGCAGTTACCAGAGAGCAGGAAGATCAATGGACTATGAGAATGCTCACCAGCACCCTGATAGTTCATAGAGAACTACAAGCCATCAGCTGCTGACTGTACTTGTAGGCATTAATTCACAGAAAACTGAATGAATGACACGACACACAAAGGGGTGGAACATGTAACATGTTCCAAAAGTAAAGGTTTCATTTAATGAACTAGAAAAAATATTGTTCAAGAGCTTAAAGTGGAAGTACTAATTTTTTAAATTTTACCTACAGTAAAGCCTACTTGTAGGTAAAATGAGTCTCTCCTGACCGTTCACTGCTTGGGGGAGAGTCTCTTTCCTAAAGCCGGCGCATGCGCTCTGAAGGATAGGCATACCCGTACTGTTCCTTCAGAGCTGTGTGCTGTGGCCCAAGACTCCAACGCGCATGCGCAGGACTGACATTATCACGGCCCAGCCTGTCACACGGCCAGAGACTGCGAACCTGGAAGGACAGGGTGAAGATGGGAGCTTCTGCAGCCATGACAGCTCACCGCTGGAGGGCGCACCCCTGGAGGGCTCTGTTTTAGGGGAAGTCTTAGATAAGGTGCTAGTATGCGATGCAAACAAGCACATTATGACATTACCTTGCAGGGGACTTTTTTTTTTCCCTTTCGTTCTTGCGGTCTACTAAAAAAGCAGAGAGGTCTGCGACATTCTATCAGAAAATATAGATAGGAAGAGGTTTGCAAATAAACACCTTATAAAATCATGAATCTAAAAAGCATCCGAGAGATTAGGGAAAAAGGGGGTTAAAAGTTTTGCTTCAAAAGTACACTGAAAACTAGTGTTCAGGTGAAGTTATTTACCTTCTGGAAAATTATAGTTTGTTGCTATGGAAACAACTGCAATTCTTATGCTGATCCCTTTTATAGCTACATTGCTATGACAACATTGCTATCAGATATTACAGCAGAATCTCTTGGAAATGGTATAATGGTAATATCTGATAGCTTGCAAAGGATTAATGTGGTTAAATGATAGCATATCAAAAAAGATGAGCAAAATTTTTATTTTATCTGAATAATACACACTAATTAAAGGTTCATAAGGCTGCAGGGAAAAAAAATACACACACACAAACATACACACATACATTATATACACTAATCAAAAAAAAATTAATGGAACGCTTTTTAATCATAGTATCAAACCAATTAAACTCCTGGGATATGGATCTGGTCAGGCAAGTAGCAGAGGGGGTTGTTATTCAGTTTCAGCTGCTTTGGAGTTAATGAAATTAACAAAAGGTGCACTAGATGGGCAACAATGAGAAGACCCCCAAAACAGGAATGGTTTTACAGGTGGAGGCCACTGACATTTTTTTCCCTACTCATCTTTTCTGTTTTTCACTAGTTTTGCATTTGTCTAGGGTCAGTGTCACTACTGGTAGCATGAGGCCATACCTGGACCCTACAGAGGTTGCACAGGCAATCTAACTACTCCAGGGTGGCACATCAATATGTACCATTGCCAGAAGGTTTGCTGTGTCTCCCAGAACAGTCTCAAGAGCAAAGAGGAGATTCCAGGAGACAAGAGCACGGAGGAGATTCCAGGAGATAGGGAGTTAACTCTAGGAGAGCTTGACAGGGCCATAGAAGGACCGGTATCTGCTCCTTTGTGCAAGGAGGAACAGGATGAGCTCTGCCAGAGCCCTACAAAATGACCTCCAGCAGGCCACTGGTGTGAATGTCTCTGACCAAACAATCAGAAACTGACTTCATGGGGGTGGCCTGAGGGCCCGATGTCCTCTCGTGGGCCCTGTGCTCACTGCCCGGCACCATAGAGCTCGATTGGCATTTGTCATTGAACCCCAGAATTGGCAGGTCCACCACTTGCGCCCTGTGCTTTTCACAGATGAGAGCAGGTTCCCCCTGAGCACATGTGACAGGCGTGAAAGGGTCTGGAGAAGCCATGGAGAACGTTCTGCTGCCTGTAACATGGTTCAGCATGACCGTTTTGGTGGTGGGTCAGTGATGGTCTGGGGAGGCATATCCATGGAGGGACACACAGACCTCTACAGGCTAGACAATGGCCCCCTGAATGCCATTCGGTAGCAGGATGAAATCCTTGGACCCATTGTCAGACCCTATGCTGGTGCCGTGGGTCCTGGTTCCTCCTAATACACAATAATGCCCGGCCTCATGGGACGAGAGTATTATTATTATACAGTATTTATAAAGCGCCAACAGTTCGCTCAGCGCTGTACATTGTAAGGGGAGACAGAACAACAATACAATGCAATACACGAGGGGTTCGAGGGCCCTGCTCTTTTGAACTTACAATCTAGGAGAATGCAGGCAGTTCCTGGAGGATGAATAGATACCACTGAATGGTTCCCACACTCGCCTGACCTAAATCCAATAGAACCCCTCTGGGATGTCATGTTTTGGTCCATCCAACACCGCCAGGTTGCACCTCAGACTGTCCAGGAGCTCAGTGATGCCCTGGTCCAGATCTGGGAGGAAATACCAAAGGACACCATCCGTGGTCTCATTAGGAGCCTCCCCCGACGTTGTCAGTCATGCATACAAGCACGTGGGGGCCAATCTACTGAGTACCATTTTGAGTTGCACTGAAATTTCAGCAATATGGACTCGCCTGCTGCATCATTTTTTCACCTGGATTTTCATGGTATCTTTGAATTCAGGCCTCCGTAGATAATTTTCATTTCTATCAAACGATGGGGCATCCTTACGTTCCTAACTCATTACCCCGTCCATATCAGTATAGATATATAGCATATTGTTCCCCATTGAGATCTGATGCGTTTTCAACGTGTTCCTTTAATTTTTTGGCTATGTAATGAGCATCTCTAACCTTGAAGAATTCTGCTGTTCCAGTATACGTTGCTGAGTCTCCCAGTTGACCTTCTCTTCCTCAAACTGGCGTCTCTTTTCTTCCAATTCTTTGTGCTGAGCCTCAAGGTTCTTTTTCATCTGCTCATGGCGTCGTTGCAGCTGAAAGAACACGGGGAAACAAAATAATCCAAGTAATATGTGTACAGACAAACAAAATAGAAAACTAAATATGAAAACAGAAAACAAAAGCAAAAACGGGATTAAATCGAATGTTAGGGAAGGTAACAATACTATTTGTACAGTTCTACATTATAATGGGTACGGCATCGGAAGCCTTTTATCATCATCAATACAACTGAAAGCTGTGGCGTTCATAAATACAAATACACATCTGATTAAATGCTGCCTAAGCAAAGTTTTTTTTATATTGTTTAAGGACTGCTAAACATTCTTTTAGTAATATATTGTGAGAAATGGACTTACTTCTGCTTCAGAGTCCTTCAGCTTCTGAACCTTTTCTTTGACTTTCATCTCAAATACCTGTTCCATTTCCATCTCCATTTTCTTCATTTTGGCCACATGTTCCCTTCGTTCTTCTTCCATCTGAGCCAATGGGCTCCTATAATACAGGACAGCATGAGTAACTGAAAGGCGGCATTAAAGTGCGTTTAATAATTAAACTAAATGAGTAAAATGATAACAGAGGATGGTGAGGTATTGATGCTACCCAATCAAGTAATAACCACCAAGTTGCAAAGTAACCTGCCAATTAGAGAGGACAACATTCAGTCTCAATACACTAGAAGGCTATAAACACAGATCACATTGAAAGGATCAGGAGATCAACTATACAGCATTGCCTCTGAAAAATCTAATTCTCTATAGTGGTGTTACTCTCTGGACACACAAGCACTGGTGACCCACCTATATTTCTGAATTGTTAAAGTGAAGGAGCTGGATAGAGCTAAATATTCTATCATATCTGCTAACCTGTCCACGTATCAGACTATCCATCCATCATGGGGACAGGAGACAACCATTCTAGAAAGACAGATCGTTCTGCAGAAGAGTACATGACATCTTATATTCTCCCCTATGTGCTCTGGCTTCTATGGAAAATTAGCAGCCATAGTAATATCTCGAAGTGTCCATCTCTTAGAGAAGGTACAAACAGGAAGTTGAAAATAAGTGAGCGCTCAAACACCACCGGGAATAGCGACCATGCGCCAAAGGCACCATATAAGACCTTCAGGTAAACAGGAATATACTAAAAGGGTGCAGCGCTGGTAAAAAAAAAAAAAAAAATCACAAATATAATGTATATATGCTAAATTCATATATAGATAATCATCAATAAGGTGACATCGTGCAAATTCATATGCAACTAGAATCTGTGACTAATATTGCAAAACAAAAAAATAAAAATAAAATTTTGAGCATACCAAAAGGTGACAGTGTGGTTGAAATCACAGACGGACGCATAGACGTCCACAAATTAATGAGCCTTGTATATACATAGATAAGTAAGGTGACATTGTGCAAGCATATATGCCACTATAATATCGTGAAATATCTATAACCAATCTAAATGAGTCCAAAAAATGCGAACAAGATCGCTGATGATCTTCAGGCGTCCAATAACCGGAAACGTGAAAAAGGTGAGAAAATAAGGTAAAGACTGCGCACTCACCAGATGCGCAATCTTTATGCGCATTTGTATATCATAAAAACGCATCAGACGCCCCTCACATAGGTCTGGTCAGATCTGGTCATGTAGCCTCCACGGCTTCATAATCCATACTCCAATAGCATACTCTCTCCTCTGCTGCCACTTCCATCGTTTATAAATATATCTATGTATATACAAGGCTCATTAATTTGTGGACGTCTATGCGTCCGTCTGTGATTTCAACCACACGGTCACCTTTTGGTATGCTCAAAATTTTATTTTTTTTTTGTTTTTGTTTTGCAATATTAGTCACAGATTCTAGTTGCATATGAATTTGCACGATGTCACCTTATTGATGATTAATTATCTATATATGAATTCAGCATATATACATTATATTTGTGATTTTTACCAGCGCTGCACCCTTTTAGTATATTACTCTTAGAGAAGGAAGTTCAGTTTTATCAGCTGATTTCTGTGCAGCTCCAATAATTCCAATTTTTGACATATCAAGAAATATCTGGTTTCCCAGCTTCTAGCAAAATAAACCCCCAGCAGTTCCTCCTCCAAAAGATTGTTTCCCTGGGAAGTCCAAATTCTACCTGTAACAAAGCTAAACCTAACTTAGCGCTGAGGCAGTAAACTGCCGATAACCTGCAGGACCTGCCAGTCTCCTGAAGATGCCGGCTGCCCGTTTGCTGCATTGATCCACCGGCTTCAATGTTTAATCAGTAACATGGAACAGGAATGCAGATCAGTACATTAGAGTGCAGTCAGAACTCCATTTCCATAGGTTTTCTGGGTCAGTGACAATTATTGAAGAAAAAGGGTCATTATGAAAGCCAAGTAACACATTAAGGTCTCCTGCACACAGAGCATTTTTGCAGCCACTTTTAGGGGCGTCAAATGTTTTTACTGCTTCCAAATGGCCCTCCATGTTACCCTATGTGTCCATGCACACAGACTTTTAGAAGCTTTTAGTAGCAGTATTGTTTACCAGGAAGGAAAAAAAAACCCAGGGCCAGTGCGTCCAGGAGCAGCAGCGTTTTGGCAGAAAAAAGCTTGACGCGTGTAAACGCAGCTAAATGGCGGTGCACTTGAGCGTTAATTTAATTGGCAAGAATCTGTATAATTTAATGAAGGAAACCTATCAAGAGATAAATATGAGATGAGGTTGTTTTTATTACCTCTTACTAGAAGGCCTCATGTACACAGGACGCTTTAAAACCGTTCCTCCTCTTGGAAGCAGCATTTTGGCAGAAAAAAAACCGCCTGACGCTTGTTAGTGTTTAAACCTTTTACACGCATTTAGGTGTTTACAAAAGTCAAGCGCTTGGACATCAATTCATTTTATTGGCTAGAATGATTATTATTATTAGCGGTTATTTACAAAGATTCTTGTACTAATATGTTCTCAAAATATTCAATGTTTTTAATGGCAGGTCTGATGCCGATTAATGACTGAAGAAAAGTACCGCCCAGAGCAGAGACAGATATATACCCGATATAGAACAGATATATACCCGATATGTAAGGTCAAAGCTGGGGGGTAACCTGCCTTCAACAGGATTTTCCAGTCTTTAAAGCAGTAGTAAAGCCCCGGTCTTATCTTGTACTTACAGGTGAGGTTACAGGCAGGCTTACCTATAGGTACAATGAATTTCACATTGGCAATAGCGGATGAGGTCATGTGCACATGCGTAGTGAAGCTCTGTATTCAGGGCACACAGTATGCGGTGGAATGCAGAGCGCTGGGTCGCAGCCGTGGGAGAGGCATCATTGCAGCTTCACCCATTCAAGTGGCCTTCCTGGAAGGAAGATGGGGTAACGATGGAAGCCCTGACAGTAGTGACAACGTGCCACTGGAGGGCTTTGCTTGAAAGGTTAGGGAGTCATAATGTACTAGTATGCAGTGTGCACTACCACATGATGTCACAAACCTGGAGGATGCCCATTATTTTTTCAGGCCAGTTTATTACTGCTTTAAACGGATTATATATTTATTACTTTGATCATCATGAAATCTCAGGGCAATATTCCTCCAAATTCATTTGCAACAAATGAGTACAGGCTGTGTGTCTAGGTTTCATTTAACCATAAAATAAAAAAACGTAAAAATACCTTGATTAACACTGACGTCCCTTGATTGACATTAAGACCGGGTTCACACTACTGCGGTACAGGACACTGCATGGAATTCGTACAGGAAATGCACTGCAAATAACATGCAAAGTCTGTGCGGTGCGATTTGAGCCATATACTTTGTATGGCTCAAATCGCATCGCAACTGCACTAAACAGGTGCAGGACCCTTTTATTTACCCGCACCTGAACTGCATCGCATGGGTGTTCTCACTCATGCAATGTGATTTCTGGCAATCACACTGCATTTTGCAATCTGTTTCAGGGTGTCATTAATTTAACAATCACACCGCACCAAATTACATGAACGCCATGCGATTGCAATGCGGTGTGGGAAATGCCCAGGATTCGCAGAGTTTCCCGCACCGCATTAGTGTGAACCCAGTCTGAAGGTCTTATCTGGCAACAAGATCAACACTACTTGCATCTTTACACACACATCTCTCTCTGTAGGTAGGTAGGTAGGTGTGTGTGTGTGTATGTATACACACACACAGATACATACATACATACATACATATATATCTATCTATATCTATCTATATCTATCTATATCTATCTATATCTATCTATATCTATCTATATCTATCTATATCTATCTATATCTATCTATATCTATCTATATCTATCTATATCTATCTATATCTACACACACACATATATACATATATATACACACACACACACACACACACACACACAGATACACACATATATATATATATATATACACACACACACACACACATACATATATATACATACATATATATATATATATATATATATATATCTATATCTATATCTACACACACACATATATATATATATACACACACACACACACACACACACACACACACACACAGTGTGAGCAAACATATATTTCACATACAGTTTGGTGCAAAAGTGTTAGGCTCTTTAGATAGTTCACTAAATTATTTTTTTAGATGGTTATTTTATATTCTCTGCCTCCGTATGTCACAAGACTACACATTAAGAATTTTCCTAGTGCAGAGATTGAATGTCTATAAAGAATGGATATATTTCTGTAAAACAAAAAAAATATATATAGGCACTTTTTAGGCATATAGCCACAAAATGGTAACCCCGCATTCTACAAAGTCTCCCCCCCATAAGAATTTGTTTCAGCAATACTGAAGAAAATATGACCAAGGCTTATGGCTGGTAACACATTAGTCACAGAAGCATCCGAGAAATACATCCAACTTACTTCCCTTTACAACTGAAAGAGCGCTCACACCACAATGACAGCAACCACTGAAACACCAATCTGCAGTCCAGACAAGTCTTTGCAGAAGTGCTCACTTATCCATGACTACACAAGCACTTCGTGCAGGAAAATGGCAGAAGGTGATTTGCACTGATCAGACAAAATCTGAAATATTTGTCTCAGGCGGCCATTTTCCATGGAGAGGCACCCGGACAAATGTCTGCAAGCAAGTTAAGCATGGTGGCCCTTCCCTGCTGCTCTGGGACTGCATTTCTGCGAATGTATTTGGTGATTTGGTCAAAACCATTGCCACCTTCACTTGCGAGAAAGAAAGACATTCTTATCCATCATGTAACACCCTCCTAGGTACGCTTGTAAAGACAAATGGAAGCAAGGCAACCAAAGTCTGCGGTGGAACGGTGGCAACTTCTACCATGCATGAACCTTCAGAACTGCATGCAAGTGTACCCAAGAGAATTGCTGCCGTGGTCAGCGAAATACAGATTTAGGACTAGTTCACACACACAAAAAACGCACTCCAGTTCCAGGTACATTTCTGCTTGCATGTTTTTGATGTGTTTTTGGATTTATTTTTTTTTCATTGTACTGGGGTCTGGTGCGCTTTTGATGTGTTTTACCACATTCCAGTATAGTTCTGTTCAGAAAAATACAGCATGTTCTACTTTTTTTTGGAACCGGAACACACTGGAACTGCAAGCCCTGGTGTGCCCTATGCCATTGAAAACCATGTAACCTACTTTCTATGTGGGGAAAGAAAAAAAAAAAAGCACTGGAACGCGTGTGATTGCTAACTAGTCCTCAATTCATGTATTTTTTCTGTCTACTGCACTTTTAAAAAAAAGCTTCTGAATAAAAACTTTGTGGCTTTTTTTTTTTAAAAGCATTTCTACTTTAAACATTTTTCAGAGCCTAAAACGTTTGCACACCACTATATATATATATACATACACACACACACACATACATATATATATACACACACATACATATATACATACACATACATATATACATACACATACATACATACATACACACATACATACATACACATACATATACATACATACACATACATACATACACATACATATATACACATACACATACATATATACACATACATATATACACATACATACATACATACATACATACATATATACACACATACATACACACACAGAGCACATTGCGTCTTCTCACGCTTTTGTCTGTAGCTGAATATTGGGGAGCAGGAAGCACCATAACCCATTTCTCAGTCCAGTGATGTGGCATTAATGTTGTATTTCATAGTATGAACTACTTTATATGCAGGGTCTATTCTCAGCACAATAGATTACTATACCTAAAAATCACAACTTAAACTGTGCTAATTATTTTATATTAGGTAAATGTATGCAATTTGGGAAAAACTTAAAGAACCACTTACATGCCTTCAACTGTGTCAAGTCTAAAAAACAAAACAAAAACAAAGGAAAACAAAACAAAAAAAAAAAAAATACAAGGACTTAGCATGCTTAATTTAAGCAAATAATCAAAATTAATCAATTAAATAAAAGCTTTATTTGTGCTTCTAGGACTTTATATAGTGTGCAAGTAGATTAAAGAATGTCAGTCTAAAAAGCGGAGATCACCAGGTTAGTGGAAACAAAACTACTGGCAAGAAATGTGGTTACATTAGAATTTAAAGAGAGACAAGCTTACGTAATGTGCAAGGATTAATGTGTGCAGCAGGGCATCGGTGACAGCGCCATCAGCTCACATGCGTAGATTAATATTCACTTAATCAAACATTAATAGGCAACTAAAATTTTAGAAGGGACTGTTAGAAGACTTGATCTACTAGACTTCACTGGAATGGCATCCTAAAGCAGCCATCAGATTGCCATTCAGCCTAACATTTGGACAAGCCCCTAGCCGATTCCCGGCCCAACCAATCATAAAGAAGAGTTTCTGCACCACATTCTGCTTGAAGCAGGTTACATAGTTGTAGTGGAGAGGACTGCAAGCACTTTACTGCATTAACATCTCCATATTCCAACCTCCAAGGTTAGCGTGTGCTTTGGGCGTCACTACCACACATTTCACACAGAACACATATGAACAGCTACTGTTACCTGCACACGTTTGTTTTTATTTTGTTAATGGAACTGTATTCTGTAGGCTACACATGGATTGATATGTAAAAAAAACCTACAAATTTAAAGTAGTATTCCAAAATCTATTGATTCTTTTTATTATGCACGCTCCAAAAGGAGGAGTACCAATGGGAAATGGAGAGATGTGAACTCAGACAGCGGTGTTTCATAGTCTATGACCGGCAAGGAGAAATCCTCCTCTTGTTGGTCACATTGACACTTCTAGTTATTGTGGCTTTTGGAGCCCACATGGTGCAGAACTTCTTTCCTCTGGTCAGTGAGATGAAAAATGTGTGTTATAGTGTTTCACACCAAAAGCACTTGTTATTGTTCTGTAGGGTCGCCCAAAGTAGACGGATCCTTGGCCCCAGGGTCACATCTTGCTGCTGAATAAAGGGTGGGATTGGGCTCTGTCTCTTCATTTCTTAGTCAGGAAGGAGCGCAGCAATGATCTCACACACGATGAAATGTTAATTATCTGAACTTTCATTTATATTGAGTTACAAATGTACCTCGTTTTCTAACAACCCCGGAGCTGCCGCTGCTTCATCACAGTACTCCGTCACACAATACAAACATATTTCCTGTATTAAAGCAGAAGCCCAAAATGTTCGTCCTGTTTGAATGCAATCAGCTCTCTACACTGAAGTCTCCTTCAGAAGTCAAAAGATGTCGCCATTTCTACAAAATCCTCCTCCAGCACCACGCCCACTTTTACAACATCCTGAACTGTAACTGGCCGTGAAGAAAATGAAAAGCAGACAGCCAACCATAAAGATATCCACCACATTCCTTGTCACGCCGATCCTCGCAGAGCGTTCATATAGAGCGATGCATCCAAAGCACTCCAGGACCTGCCTTGAATTCTTTAAATGTAATGACACTATCTGCTATGAAGCTTTCCGATCCTTCTAGATTTTGCTATAAATCAAATACACCGAACAAGTAAACCTTCAAGTAACCTGTTCACAACCCTGCTTGGCTATACCGACCGGTAGTACATGAATGCCTCTTAGGATAGTGATGTCACACATGCAACAATGGGAGAAAGAATGGTACATGACTGTGAAATGGAGAGAAGAGAATGGTGTGAAATGCCTGAAACATGTCATGAAGGTGGAGGAGAACATGGAAGGGAAAGATGGTGACAGAACAGGAACAGGTCACGGATGGAAATGTACATACTTTGTAAGCTGCCCTTTGTTTTTGTTGTTGTCCACACCATTGTAAGTCACAGCTGCTAACTTTCTGCTCCTGTAGTTTTCATAATGTACATTGTTGGTGACATCCTTCAGATCTTGCATATGTGTCCTGGAAGAAAACACAAGAACCAAACAACCATTCACACCAAAAACACATGTGCAGGAATTTATTAGGATTGACAATATCTGATTACAAATTATTTAATGGTTTTCACTGGTGACTCCAATGACCTGGAAATAACTGACTTTCAGGAAAAGTAATGTAAATGACTGTCATTTATCGCTTCCCGACCGCCCAATAGCAGAAGTATTGCTACAGGGTGGCAGGGATGCCCAAAATCACATATATATATATATATATATATACGTGATTAGCATTTCCAGGTAGGAGGTGCGTGCACTTACTACCTGCGCCGCTATTGGCTCCCCGGCATGTCAAGCACCGGGTCCCGGCCACCGATTCTCACCCGGGACTTGGTGATCGTCCGTGGAGCTGACAGGGGAGAGGTCTGTGTGTAAACAACACAGACCTCTCCCCTGTCAGCACGAACATGCTGCTTTGTAGAGCAATACAAAGCAGAATGTTTACACAGTAAAACACACACAGCACACAATGTAAAACACAACACACAGTTAACCCTTTGATCGCCCCAGATGTTAATCCCCCTCCTGCCCAGTGTCATTAGTACAGTGTCAGTGCTTTGTATTAGCACTGATAACTGTATTGGTGTCACTGGGGATGTCAGTGGCAGTTAGTTCCCCCCCCGTGTGAGAATGCCCGCTGCAGTCCCGCAATAAGTCGCTGATTGCCACCATTACTAGTAAAAAAAAAAATCCATTAGCTATACTGCCATATGTAATAACTAGAACTTTCACGTAAACCAATTAATTTACACGTTTTGGCATTTATGTTTTTACCAAAGACATGTAGCAGAATATATTTTGGCCTACACTTATGAAGAAATTTTTTTAACATTTTTTTACTGGATATGTTTTAATTTATTGCAAAAAGTAAAAAATATCATTTTTATTTTTTCCAAAATTGTCGGTCTATTTTTTGTTTATAGTGCAAAAAATAAACGTAAAGGTGATCAAATTCCACCAAAAGAAAAGGTCTGTTTGTGGGGAAAAAAATTAGATAAATTTAATTTATGTATAGCATTGCATGACGGCGCAATTGTCAGCTAAAGTAACACAGCGCCATATCGCAAAAAATGGCCAGGTCAGGAAGGGGGGTAAATCCTCTGAAGGGCAAGTGGTTAAAAAAGAAAAAAAAAAAATCATCTGCTATACTGGTGCAGAAACTACTAATGTCCTGTTATGCTACAAAAACTGTAGCTGCTGACTTTTAAAATCCAGTCACTTACCTGTCCCTCGGTCCAGCGGTGTCCTCACCACGGCTGGTTACACCGTCCGTCTTCTCTCCCCAGGGCCGGCATCTACAGTGTGGGCACCCGACTGTAACAGTGTGCGGCTTCACAGCCGGGTGCCCACTGCGCATTCGCGAGAAGGCTGCACTTTGTGAATGGCCCTGTGGTCTTCTAGGACCGGTCATGTGTTCCAGAAGACTATGGGGAGGGAGATCACAGTGGAAGTGGGAGCAGAACCTGTCAAATGTCAAATTCGGGTACCCGATCCCCAATGGTGCCAATCCTTAATGGGGAGCGGGGGACAAAGGCTTAAATCGGAACGTAACCTTTTGGATGGAGCTCCGCTCTAAGAGAACTGGCAAAGCCTATGAGATTATGTGACGATGTATCTGCTCCTAGCTGCAAGTATACAGAATGGAATCGCTAAAAGCCAAAGTAGGACAAAGTTATCTCAGCAATTTGAATTTACAAAGGATTTTGCAAATTCAGAACACTTGTGCATGTAAGTGAAAACAGGCCATCAATGATCCATTTTGGTTTAATGGAGAAAAGATTTCCATTTGAAATGTAGACATCAAGAAAGGGATAAACATTTGGTACAAGAGCAGTTATTCTAATAAAGATACAACTTCAACCAATGTCACAAACGGCATCTACCATTACACATTTATTTTTCTGTTAAAGTGGTTGTAAACCCTTACATATACCCAGTGAAATGACTGCCCTCAGGTGATGCACAGAGATAAAACAAATCTTCCTAAATAAGTTGTACTTGTTTATCTGCAGTCTCCTCTTCTCTACATCCAAAGTCAGAAATGTATGCAGCTTGTCTGAGCACACAAGCGGAGGGGAGCCGAATGCAGAGCTCAGTGAGAGATAATTGAAGGGAAGAGACAAACCCCCTTCAAACAGGAACACAGCTGAGGCTGTCAATCAAAGGCTACATGCTGGAGCTCCTTCCCCCTCACCTTTTTTTCTCTTGGTGTCAGGAAAACTTGCCAGAATTGACTCATGCAGATAGCAGACAGAAATGACACTTAGTGCTCACAAGTACACACTATAGAGGGGATATGCTTTGTTCATTATTCATGTCAGATGTTTACAACCACTTTAACCTCTTGCCGACCGTGCATAGCCGAATGACGGCTTCACCGCGGCCGGCCAGTTCTGGGAGGGCATCATATGACGTCCTCCCGTGATAGCGCTTCTCGCGCGCCCCAGGCGGCGCGCATCGGGTACTGTCCGTGACGGCTGTGTCCCTCGGACACAGGACATTAGGAAGAGGGGGGGTGAACAGCCACTTACAGCTGCGGATTACATTTGTGGTCGCTCTTCATTGGACAGAGCGATCACAAATGTAAACACAGCAGGGTCATGGCTGGGTTTTCTCTCTCCTTTCCTCACACCAATACCGAGTGCGAGGAAAGGAGAGAGAATCGGTTCTTACAACTGTGAGTGTGATCTACACTGCTCTATCTGACATCTACAGTGCCCTGTCTGATCTACAGTGCCAAATAATATGCACTAATTTGTGTTATTTTTACCAAACAAATGTAGTAGTATAAATTTTGGTGAAGATATAGGAAGAAAAATTACTTATTTGAAAAATTTTATAACAAAAACTAAGAAAAACGCATTTTTTTTCAAAATTGTCGGTCTTTTTTC
Organism: Staurois parvus; assembly: GCF_062004578.1. NCBI lineage: Eukaryota > Metazoa > Chordata > Amphibia > Anura > Ranidae > Staurois > Staurois parvus. Next base: position 112,031 of record NW_028318055.1, on the reverse strand, counting down.
ATTTATAGTGCAAAAAATAAAAAACCCAGTGGTGAGTAAATACCACCAAAATAATGCTCTATTTGTGTGAAAAAAAGGATGAAAATTTTATATGGGTACAGTGTTGCATGACTGAGTAATTGTCATTCAAAGTGTGAGAGTGCTGAAAGCTGAAAATTGGCCTGGGCAGGAAGGGGGTATAATTGCCCGGTAGGCAAGTGGTTAATAAAGGAATAGGGGATAATATGAGTACATGGTCAGTGCTGATATATTTTCAAAATTAGCACAGGCCAAAATTAGGAATCAAATTGTACCAACCTTACTAAACAATTATTTTACATGTGCCAGTAAAATGTCCAGCTAGAAACTGCAACATGAAAAACTGCCAAGAATTTCTCCCAGTCATTGCCACCAGTTATAACCGTTCTATCAGAGACATTACAGTGAAGAAAGGAACCCAAAATGTAACAGGTAACATGATCCACCAACACAACGCACACATATAGGTGAAGTGCATTATGTTTTTTCAGTGTATTTTGCCTTCTTTAGGCACAATTTGTTATATAGAGATATTATGCGTTCTTAGAAGACAACAAATGCCTTGTATTATATGTAGAGGACTGCGTTAGTACGGTGCCGTCATGTATGCCACCATTATAGATGCTTCATGAGGCAGGAAAACTTGTATTTCTCAGAGATGCGTTTACCTTATCAACATGTTCCGCAGAATAGTGAAGTCGCAGTGTTCACTGTTTTCAACTGTTGAGAGAAACAGAATTGTAAATGAAAATAAACGGCTACAGAATACGTGTCATTTGTATTTACACTTCTGGTCACATTACAAGCACTGATAATAAAAACACTTATTTATCTTAAAATAAAAACATTTTACAAAAGCCCTGCCCCTCCCCCCCACATGCCAAACGCAGAAAAAGAAACCATTATGTGTGCGTGTTGTTTGCATATTGACACAATGCTCCCTCTAGATCAGAAAAGACGGCCATCATTTGGATCCACAACCAGCCTTGCACCACCAGAGATGGAGGAATACGAAGAATGCAGACATTGTGTTCTGAACAATTCAGACTTGTCTGCATCCACATTAGAGGTGACTTTTCATTCAGCAACTAGACACTCATCACTGTTCACAAATACAGCTGCCAGTACACATGCAGATTGGACCACCTCAGACATCTGGAACATATTGGGCAATCCAAGTTGTCAATCAAATGTGACCGTTGAGTGTGGTCCAGGCAGGGATAAACACCCATACCGTGACCATCATTGGAGAGCTCCAAACATGTACCGGAGTAGTGGGGGTTCACTGATGCGGTGCACTAGGGTGCGATTTTACATGAAATTGGAGTGCCAGCGCAGTGTGATTTTGCAGCGCCATTTGTACTTTTTAGATGTGATTCTCACAGGCTAAACAGCTTAAAATCAGGTTACAGGAATTTGCCAGGTCAACTGTTAATCCTCAATTCTTTTCTGTGCAAAGGCATGCATGTAAAAACGGAAATTGTGTGTTACAGAACTTCCAACTCCCTCATGGCCACAATCTGTGCAAAAACATCCCCCTGGGAAGCTGGAAGTCTGTTCATGTATGTGCAAAGCGTGTAGTTGTAGCGCCCTTTACAGATCAGATCTCCAGGATGCGGCTGCAAGATATGCATGGTAACCGAATCAATCCTTTTACTGATGGCACTGCAGTCATGTTATGGCCGTGAGAGGATGAACACAATCAGCGGACACAGATAGGCTTCCTGGCAATGCTGCAGCTTGTAGTGAGCGGACAAGTAATCAGATATTGAATTTGTCATAAAACGTGTGATCCCCTCCCCCCCCCTCACCTTACTAAAAATCACAAACATACAACTGCAGGCCAATAAAAAAATGATCTTACAGTCATTAAACAAACATGTTTGCTTCTATTTAGTTACATGTTTCCACTTTTAGGTTTCTTTAAGGCACTGGTGAGTTCACCCTGGCCCCACCCTGGCCCTACAGCAGCATCTGGGCGTGTGGTAAAAACAAGTGGCTGAGCCAACCTAAAGGTTAAACAGCAGCCAGAGGAGGCTGTTCATATGCTGTGACCTCAATGCTTTGTCACTGCAAAATAATGTAGCGTGTCAAGATGACAGATGACACCACCTATCAAACCCATTCAAATCAAGAAGGCAGCACAGCAACCATGAGCCAAGAACTTGGTATACAGATGTAACAGTCTAAACGGTCTACCTGGAGGAGGGAAAAACACGACTTTCAGGGGGACGTAGGATCACCTCCTGAACACCCGACTGCTTTGCTATAATTACATTTGATGCAAACACTGAAGTGTAGATTCATTCATGGTGCAGAAAATAATAAATGTTTACAAAAATGAGCAAACATCGTGCATGCGGTGCAGTCCATTGTCAATGGGATTTTAATTGTAGCAAAATGTGGTTTAAAAATTGTGCAACGCGCGAAGCGTAAAAAGGTGCATTAAATACTTTGTTGCGTTTGCCGTGCGTGGGGCAGCCCACTGAAATGATGGTGGTACCCCAATATACACGGGTTCATGAAAAATATAATGTGCACTTTCTGTAAGCAGAGAGATGGAAGAAAAGTCAGACAATTTTTACAGGCAAAACATTTTAAGTCATCACTACTATTGTGACACTGCCAGACAATCGACACGGTTAGGTCACTCCATGCTTCTAACACATCTGTGGGCAACGCTAGAAAAGTAAACGTGTTTTGGAGAAAGTGGTGAAGGCCCATCTGTACTCTGCAAAGACAACACCACCTCTGTTTTCACTGGTTATCTGTTCAAGTTTTCAGTGACCAATCTCATCATAAAAGAAAAAGAGGGGAAATCATTTACAGTTGTACCTAGAACAGGAGGCAAGGGGAAATTGTCAAATGGGGGCACCGTCTAAGAAGGGAATTTCCCGCAGTGTGTGGACTTCCTCTAACTCCCTTTAGCATCTTTTGCACAGCAAGCGAAGAAACATTTCCCCAATGGTACACAGACAGCAAGCGAAGAAACATTTCCCCAATGGTACACAGACAGCAAGCGAAGAAACATTTCCCCAATGGTACACAGACAGCAAGCGAAGAAACATTTCCCCAATGGTACACAGACAGCAAGCGAAGAAACATTTCCCCAATGGTACACAGACAGCAAGTGAAGAAACATTTCCCCAATGGTACACAGAAAGCAAGCGAAGAAACATTTCCCCAATGGTACACAGACAGCAAGTGAAGAAACATTTCCCCAATGGTACACAGAAAGCAAGCGAAGAAACATTTCCCCAATGGTACACAGAAAGCAAGCGAAGAAACATTTCCCCAATGGTACACAGAAAGCAAGCGAAGAAACATTTCCCCAATGGTACACAGACAGCAAGCGAAGAAACATTTCCCCAATGGTACACAGACAGCAAGCGAAGAAACATTTCCCAAATGGTACACAGAAAGCAAGCGAAGAAACATTTCCCCAATGGCACACAGAAAGCAAGCGAAGAAACATTTCCCCAATGGCACACAGAAAGCAAGCGAAGAAACATTTCCCCAATGGCACACAGACAGCAAGCGAAGAAACATTTCCCCAATGGTACACAGACAGCAAGCGAAGAAACATTTCCCCAATGGTACACAGACAGCAAGCGAAGAAACATTTCCCCAATGGTACACAGAAAGCAAGCGAAGAAACATTTCCCCAATGGTACACAGACAGCAAGCGAAGAAACATTTCCCCAATGGCACACAGACAGCAAGCGAAGAAACATTTCCCCAATGGCACACAGAAAGCAAGCGAAGAAACATTTCCCCAATGGTACACAGAAAGCAAGCGAAGAAACATTTCCCCAATGGTACACAGACAGACAGCAAACTAACCTAGCAGGGGGTTTAATCTTTCCCCACTTTACTCAACAAATGGGAAGAAAAAAACCCCACACTGTTCCATTATTTATAATTTAACATTGTTTAGCTATCATAGTTACATAGTTTCTCTGGCTGAAAAAACACTCAAGTCCATCCAGTTCAACCAATAAAAAAAAAAAAAAAAAAAAAAAGTCATAATCCTACACCCACAGTTGATTCAGAGGCAGGTTTAAAAAATCCAGCAAAGTATGATGCAATTTGCTCCTGCAGGGGAAAAAATCCCTTTCCGATTCCCCAAGAGGCAATCGGATATTCCCTGGATCAACTTTCCCTATAAATTTTATATCCAGTTATATTCTGTGTATCCAAGAAAGGATCCAGGACTTTCCTACAGCAATCCACTGAGCTGGCCACACCCAACTCTGGAGGGAGTCTATTCCACATTCTCACAGCTCTTACTGTGAAGAAACCTTTCGGTGTTTGGAGATGACATTTCTTTTCCTCCAGACGTAAAGAGCGCCCCCTTGTCCTCTGTGATGACCTCAGGGGGAATAACTACACCGAGTTCACTATATGAACCACTGATGTATTCTACATGGAGATCATATCCCCCCCCTTATGTATTATACGTGGAGATCATATCCCCCCTTATGTATTATACATGGAGATCATATCCCCCCCTTATGTATTATACATGGAGATCATATCCCCCCCATTATGTATTATACATGGTGATCATATCCCCCCCTTATGTATTATACATGGAGATCATATCCCCCCTTATGTATTATACATGGAGATCATATCCCCCCTATGTATTATACATGGTGATCATATCCCCCCTTATGTATTATACATGGTGATCATACCCCCCCTTATGTATTATACATGGAGATCATATCCCCCCTTATGTATTATACATGGAGATCATATCCCCCTTATGTATTATACATGGAGATCATATCCCCCCTTATGTATTATACATGGTGATCATACCCCCCCCCTTATGTATTATACATGGAGATCATATCCCCCCTTATGTATTATACATGGAGATCATATCCCCCCTTATGTATTATACATGGAGATCATATCCCCCCTTATGTATTATACATGGAGATCATATCCCCCCTTATGTATTATACATGGAGATCATATCCCCCCTTATGTATTATACATGGAGATCATATCCCCCCTTATGTATTATACATGGAGATCATATCCCCCCTTATGTATTATACATGGAGATCATATCCCCCCTTATGTATTATACATGGAGATCATATCCCCCCCCTTATGTATTATACATGGAGATCATATCCCCCCTTATGTATTATACATGGAGATCATATCCCCTCCTTATGTATTATACATGGAGATCATATCCCCCCTTATGTATTATACATGGAGATCATATCCCCCCTTATGTATTATACATGGAGATCATATCCCCCCCTTATGTATTATACATGGTGATCATATCCCCCCTTATGTATTATACATGGAGATCATATCCCCCCTTATGTATTATACATGGAGATCATATCCCCCTTTATGTATTATACATGGAGATCATATCCCCCCTTAATCTCCTCTTCTCAGTAGAGAATACATTCAGTTCCTCTAATCTCTCCTCATAGCTGATCTCCTCCATGCCTCTTATCAGTTTGGTTGCCCTTCTCTGTACTTTCTCCAGTTCCCCAATGTTCTTTTTGTGAATTGAATATCAAAAGAAAGCTGAATTTTAAGGATGCAGATTGAATGATAAACATGATCATATGCATGCAGGTCATGATTCATACTGATAGGGGTCTGTCTGATGTCAACAACAAAAGCACATAGGGGAGGAGATAAGAGGATAAACTGCCCTGACATCAATTCCACAAGAATGTTGTTTACAGAACATGAGAATATTAGAATAGAAGCAAAACAATCTTTGGCCTAAAGCAGTTACAATCTGTGCTTCTGGCATTCATACAAGTATACACATTAAACACAACATCAGGTCGGGTGCTAATTAAAGTCTAACTAAACCCAAAAATATAAATGTACTGTACTGTAGTCTACTAGTCCTTAGATGTGGTGGCTGCATTAGGTAAAAACAAAAAATAACCCCACGAAGGAGTAGCATCAATCCACTGTGACAGCTATTCCCCCATAGATACATTGGAGGGGTAAAACAAAACAAAAAATAACCCCACGAAGGAGTAGCATCAATGCACTGACAGCTATTCCCCCATAGATACATTGGAGGGGTAAAACAAAACAAAAAATAACCCCACGAAGGAGTAGCATCAATGCACTGACAGCTATTGCCCCATAGATACATTGGAGGGTAAAACAAAACATTAAAATAACCCCACAAAGGAGTAGCATCAATGCACTGTGACAGCTATTCCCCCATAGATACATTGGAGGGGTAAAACAAAACATAAAATAACCCCACGAAGGAGTAGCATCAATCCACTGACAGCTATTCCCCCATAGATACATTGGAGGGAAAAAACAAAACATTAAAATATCCCCACAAAGGAGTAGCATCAATCCACTGACAGCTATTCCCCCATAGATACATTGGAGGGAAAAAACAAAACATTAAAATATCCCCACAAAGGAGTAGCATCAATCCACTGACAGCTATTCCCCCATAGATACATTGGAGGGTAAAACAACAACAAAAATCAGACATTAGGAACAGAAAGTTTTCACAGGATTACCAGGTGAAGTTATAGGAAAAGGCAGAAAAACAAGAAAACAAATTCAGCAACTACATTTAAGGACTGATAACTGCAATACATAATTTTTTTGTGTAAAAGAATAAACGTTGTGCTATCCCCAATATTTTATCTGTGAGTAATAATATCTGCAGAAAAGACAGATCAGATTGCAATCATCAAATAATCAGAAAAATCAATCAACCATCATAAACAATAACATAGTAAAATTCCATACAATCGCAGCTGATTAGGAAGGAAAGGAGTCCATTTAATGTCGGAGCACAAATGGACATCTGTGACGGGTTCATACAGAGAGGTGAGCGTTTGCCCAGAAGGGATTCGCTGTGGTCGAGGCGTTTACTTGCAGCACTTACTTCAGAGTGATATATATCACATGTGTGCGACTATCACATTTTCAACTACAGCTAGGTCCCATATATATTGGGACACAGGAATTGTAGTTTTTTTCAGGTATTTCCCAAAACATATTCCAGCTATAGTTATATAATGGATGGTTACTCCTAAGAGTTGTAATTCCTGAACCCCTCCTCCACTTTGGATGTACAGACCCCCCCCCCACATTAAACCTGAGAGGGTGACCTTTCAGCCCATATCCATTATATAACTAGAGCTGGAATATGTTTTGGTAAATACCTGAAAAAAACGAAAATTGTGCCCAAATATATATGGACCTGACTGTATATGGACATTTAGGGTTTTGCTATGACTGGTTGATAGCTTTTTTCTGATCATTTGATGACTGCTGAAAACAATTTCACATTACGGATAATGGTTATTACCAGGGGCGGACTGACAACTCATGGGGCCCCCGAGCAATTGGGGATCATGGGGCCCGTGTCCTTGCCCACACTCAAAACACACCCAAAAAAAGCATTTTATGGGGCCCCCTACTGACCCCGGGCCCTCGGGCAGTGCCCAAGTGCTTGAACGGTCAGTCCGCCCCTGGTTATTACTATAGGTGATAGCACAGCATTTTCTAGTTTATGGACATTCAAGTGATTTTGTTCACTTTGTGCTTGCACCTTTAAAGCCTTATGCACACAGGGTGTTTTTGCTGTCATTTTTAGGGGCGTCAGGCATTTTGTTCTTTTTTTTTACGGCTTCCAAATGTCCCTTCACATTATCCTATGTGTCCATATACACATTGTCGCTGGTTCACTAAAATTAGAGAGTGCAACATCTGGTTCAGCTCTGCATAGGAACCAATCAGCTTCCAGTTTTTTAAAGCTTAATCAGGGGCGGACTGACCATTTGGAAACTCAGGACTGCCCGAGGGCCCGGGGTCAGTACGGGGCCCCATGAGATGCCCCTGGTACCTTTTTCATAGGCTTTTTTGAGTTTGGACAAGGACACAGGGGCCCCATGATCCCCTATTGCCCGGGGGCCCCATGAGTTGTCAGTCCACCCCTGAGCTTAATTGAACAAGCTGAAGTTAGAAGCCGATTGGCTACAATGCGCAGCTGCAGCAGATCTTGCACTGTCCAGTTTTAGTAAATCAACCCCATAGACTTTTAGAAGCTTTTAGTGGCAGGAGCATTTACCAGCTGAAAAAAAAAAAAAAAAAAAAAAAAAAACTAGAGCCAGTGCTTCCAAAAGCAGCGTTTTGGCAGAAAAAATGCTTAATGCGTGTAAAGGAGTCTAAACGCATATTACCACTAGGCGCTTTTATTCTTTTCAGTGGCCAGAATACAATCCATGGCCAGTGAAATGAACACCCAAGCACTGGACGCTTGTAAACACGCCTACAAATTCCTGTAAAAGCGTTAAGACACTTTCACAAACGTCAGGAGTTTTTTCTGCCAAAGCGTCCATTTCACCCGACCATACATCTAAAACGAGCCTCGCGTTCTTCATACAGATCTGTATAGAAACATCTTAACTATACAGATCTCTGAAGGCAAAACTTGGCGGAGGCCAAAAGGAGAATTGCAATCCCGAACATGCAGATCCATTTCCCTCCCACTGAAATATTACAGAGTTACACAAAGAAAAACTGAAAGATGAAACAAAAGGGATCAGATTGCCAAAACTTGAAAGTTAAAAGTTGTTCTTCCTTTTAGTGCAGCTGTTTGATTTTTGATGCCAGAGCTCCGTTTCCTGCCAGCCTAACACATCAAAGAGCCAAAGTACTTCCTCTGTTTAAGTATTTCAACCCTTGAAGTGACTTATTACACATTTTTCGGACAAAATAAAGAGACAAGGTTTGAAGTAGAGATCACAAGGTCTTGTTAAGGGCATGTCCATGCACCCAGGATGAGATAGCCAGGTTTCTGTAATGCTACGAAGAGTACTTACCGTATTTTTCGCCGTATAAGACGCACTTTTTCTTCCCCAAAACTGGGGGGGAAATGTCAGTACGTCTTATAAGGCGAATATGGAGCGGCCGGTCCGGTATTTCCACCGCGGCCGTGTCAGAATACCGGGCCGGCCGCTCAGCTCTGCAGCGGGACCTCACCTGTTCCTCTATCCAGCGGCGTGCTGTCTTCCCGGCTTCTGTAGTGTGGGCATGACAGCCGGGTGCCAAGTGCGCATGCGCAAGAAGCGGTGCTTTTTGTGAATGGTAAGGCGGCACCTGGAACACATGACAGATCCCAGAAGCCGCCGGACCAATCACAAAGCGCAAGTGCTTCTTGCTCATGCACACTGGGCACCCGGCTGTCATGCCGAGCGTCATTACAGAAGCCGGGAAGACAGCACGTGGCTGGATCGAGGAACAGGTAAGATCAAACAAAAACTCTGCGGAAGTAAGAGCGGGTACCTGTCAAATTCAGGTACCCGCTCCCCACCTCCCCAAAGGTCAGCAGTCATCTGTACTGTCCGCAGTCTCTGGTCATCCCTGTGCTGTCCGCAGTCTCTGGTCATCTCCTGTACTGTGTCCGCAGTCTCTGGTCATCCCTGTGCTGTCCGCAGTCTCTGGTCATCTCCTGTACTGTGTCCGCAGTCTCTGGTCATCCCCTGTACTGTGTCCGCAGTCTCTGGTCATCCCCTGTACTGTGTCCGCAGTCTCTGGTCATCCCTGTGCTGTCCGCAGTCTCTGGTCATCCCTGTGCTGTCTGCAGTCTCTGGTCATCCCTGTGCTGTGTCTGCAGTCTCTGGTCATCTCCTGTACTGTGTCTGCAGTCTCTGGTCATCCCTGTGCTGTGTCCACAGTCTCTGGTCATCCCTGTGCTGTGTCCACAGTCTCTGGTCATCTCCTGTACTGTGTCTGCAGTCTCTGGTCATCCCTGTGCTGTGTCCGCAGTCTCTGGTCATCTCCTGTGCTGTGTCTGCAGTCTCTGGTCATCTCCTGTGCTGTCCGCAGTCTCTGGTCATCCCTGTGCTGTGTCCGCAGTCTCTGGTCATCCCTGTGCTGTGTCCACAGTCTCTGGTCATCCCTGTGCTGTGTCCGCAGTCTCTGGTCATCTCCTGTACTGTGTCTGCAGTCCATTGGTTCAGAATTTTTTTTTTTCCTGTTTTCTGCCTCTAAAACCTAGGTGCGTCTTATGGTCAGGTGCGTCTTATACGGCGAAAAATATGGTACTCTGTATGGTAGACTTTTTTTTTTTTTACCATTCTGCAGTTATTTCTAAAAATGTGCAAACTGTACAATATTTTAGACCAGAGGAGGCACTTTGAATTATAAAAATGTGTCAATACTCTAAGTTTGGAGAGTTACCTTCGTGTGCTGCTGCTGTCCACCAATAATTGTGTAGTCCACTGCAGGCCATGAAACATCTCTAATATTCGGGTGTAATATTACACTTGGGGTGCATAGATCTTTGCTGTAAGATGTGCCTTAAAGGCTGCACTTGTTGGCAAGCAGCGGGGTTTAACAGCTTCCGAAATACTGCTACAGGGCGGCAAGGGTACGCAAAACCACGTGTATATATATGTGAATTTGCAGTTCTGGGTAGGGGAAGCGCGCATGCGCCCTACCCGCACCACCATTAACGGCCTCGTCTGTCAATCACCGGATCCCGGCTGGTGATTCCCCGCCGACACCAGGTGATCTCCGAGGATTTACAAAGGGGGAGAGACCTGTATGTAAACAATACAGATCTCTCCCCTGTCAGCTTCTACACACTGCTTTGTATGGCTCTGCATATCAGAGCCATACAAAGCAGTGTGCTTGCAGTGAAAAACACACAGCCCACAGTTAACTCTTTGATCGCCCCACGTTAACCCCTTTCTGCCCAGTGCCATTAGTACAGTGTCATTGCTTTTTATTATAACTGATCACTGTATTGGTGTCACTGGGGATCGTTAGTGACAAGAAGTCGGTTCGCCCCCCCCCCCCCCCCCCCAGTGTCAGAATGCCCGCTGCAAGTCGCTGATCACCATTACTAGTAGAAAAAAAAAAAAATTTCAAGTCTATATACACCGCCATTTGTAAACGCTATAGCGTTCATGTAAACCAATTCATTTAAACGTATTGGGATTTATTTTTAGCAAAGACATGTCGCAGAATACATTTTGTCCTAAATTTATGCCAATATTGGATTTTTTAAATTTTTATTTTACTGGACGTTTAATAGCAAAAAGTCCAAAATAAAGTTTTTATTTTCAAAATCGTCAGTCTTGTTTACAGCACAGAGGTGATTTTTGTGGGAAAAAAGGACGCAAATTTAATTTGGGTGCAGCGTTGCATGACCGTGCAATTGTCAGTTTATGTACCGCAGCGCTGTATTGCAAAAAATGGCCCGGTCAGGAAGGGGGGTAAATCCTCTGGAGGTTAGCTAGAGTCTCTAAACACAAAGATTGTGGCAGAAGCACAATGCATACCATACTAGTAGATAATCACACAGGCTTCTACTGCGAGGACAATGGCAGCACCAGAGGTACGCGGTTTGAAGTGAAAGCTCGCTATTAACAGTGACACTAAATATTCTTATCCTCCAAAAATAATCCACACACATTCACTACCTACTGGCCCTGTAGTCGATTTTCATGGAGACCGTTTCTCACTGTGTTTTTCTACTTCTTTGTAACATCCTCCATGAGCTACTGAACCTTTCCTTTTCCCCCCTCTGTTCCATTTGTTTAGAACAAGCACTGCACCTCTAAGTTGCGGTCATGTGCACTGTTCTATGCACACTACAAATCCCATAGTTCATAATCCCCAATATATTTTGGGAACAAGCAAGAGGGGGTGCTCCATTTCTACATAGAGAAAACACCAAGGAGAAAGAACAGGAAGTCCAATTACAGCAGCAACCCCCCTCACCCTTTAAAAAAAAAAAAAACTAAATTTGACAATTTGGAGGAGGTATTATTTTTGTATTTCGATGGTTTTTATTAAATTTGTAACATTTCAACAAGACTTGAGCAACAAGACACACCCACACAGGGGCTATCAATGGCGCATAAAAAGAAAAGCATGCTCCAACACCAACAGAGCAAAAGCTGCGCCCACGCAGGGGCTATCAATGGCACATAAATTACAAAAACAGTGATAGAACACTGACAGTAGCTCAAACCAAAGGCAGCTATCCACCACCTCACAAAAGGCAAGCAAAAATAGGAAAGAAAAAGGAGTAGAAAAGGAAGACGACAAGACCAGGAGCTGGGGTCTAGGAACACCGAACATCACAAACCCAGACCAGCCGGGGGGAGCGTGGGAAAAGCATGTGTCAACCACGGCTCCCATATTTTCAAACATTTCAGTTGGGAGTCGTTACAGATACTCGACATCTGTTCATGGAGCATCAGAGTGGTCATACGGTCCCTCACCCCCTGAAGAGGGACAGACGGACCCTTCCATGCCTGAACAATTGTTCTAGTTGCTGAACAGAAACAACAACTTCTGCTGGTGAGCCAACAGGCCCGGATGGGATAATAAAGCAAAGCGTACTGAGCATCCCGGTGTATGGAGAGATGGAACAAGGTGAAAAGGAGGCCAAATACACAAGACCAAAAATGAATCAGTTTTGGGCATGACCACCATATATGCAACACATCTCCACGATGACCACAACCCCGAAAACAACGATCACTGCAGGCAGGGTTCGCCTGGGCCAAAAGAGCCAGGACCCAATACCAACGAAACAATACTTTGTATGCCACCTCTTCCCCCTGGTTGTATTAAATGAACATTTAGCTATAAACAACCAAACCCTATTCCAGTCTTCTAGATCCACGACCGCCCCCAGGTCGCGCTCCCACTGAGCGACATATGAAAGAAGTATGCGCCGAGCGTCTATTCAAAGATGTATAAAGGAGGGAAATAAGGCCCGGGGTGTCCAGACGCTGTTGGCAAAGCTGTTCAAAGGCAGATTTCTGATACGGGAAAGCAGAAGTGCCCCGCCATGAGAGCAGCCAATGCCTACAATTGAAGGTAAAGAAAAAATTCTGCCTGAGGGACATCCCGTGACTCCCGAAGAGAATTCCAGGTGGGGAAAGACAGAGAAGTCAAAAAGTGTCACACTTGCCAAAAACCATTGGCCACCCACCAAGAGAGCGCCCCTGGTTGATCTAAATCCGGCAGAAAGAGAGGATTGTTAATAATTGGGAGCAAGGGCAGGAAAGGTGACATCAAGCCACTGGAGTAGCGTACCAAGTCCCAAACTTGTAGACCATGGAGCAAAATCGGACTCGTTTGTCATAGGTTTTTTTTTTGAACCACGCTTTGGTGTCAGCTGGAAGTGGAAGAATGCTCTCAAGGAGGGAGGGCCTTATGCCATTTGTTGTAAAACAAATTTGTATAAATAAAGATTGCCATTGTGTTCTCAAGAAGAAAGTAGACTCCATCTTCCAGGTTTGTGGATTATAGGTAACCAAAAATGAGGGATGGGCAGGAGACAAACATGCTATTTAGTAGCGGTGTTTTCTACCACTGCTATATAGGACAGCTTCCTTCATCTGCCGTCAATAGTTCAGGAATCAGTGGGTGCCAGCTGTCCTTTACCAGTCATGTACTCTGCCCCACCCATTTGCTAGCTGTGAATTCTTAGCATTTTGACAAAGGGGTAGGGATAGTGGCTGACATCTGGCATTTCTGGACATCAATGGGGATACTTCACCTGTTTACATTTAGTAGCAGGAACCGCTGTGAGTGCAGCAACGGGATCAGTTGTGTCTGTTGGTCAGGGGGGTTTTTTTCTTTTAGCAAGTCAGCAATATTCAGCCTGATTGGCAAGGATCTGCATTGTTAATGTGACTGACAATGAATTTACATCATGGATTTGTTCCGGCTTCTTCACACTACCACATTCACTGGGCCAAGGTTGTGAGAAAGAGGCCCTCGTCCTAATCAAAGATAGGGGTCTGGTACAGATGTAGGGAATAACCAGTCACTTTGTTTACAAGCAGAAGCAAGCGGCCGGAAGCTGTCATTCCCAGCTTTTTAAACTGTAGTTCTCTTCTTTGTGTCAGTTTTGCTGTAGTAGGTTGTATACATCGTACAGATACGCTGCTTCACTTGTGGGTCATCCCAGGGCATGGTATTTAGAGGAATTTGTCATTTTTAAAGGTTGCCCTATAAGAATTATTAAACATCACAAATCCACCCCATTTTTTTTTTTGCTTTGATACAAGTTCCCCAGGGTAGTGTCCAGACCCCTGTACCATTTGTTTGACAATCCCTTGCCTTTTAGTCTAGAAAATGGTCTTTACTGTTTAACATTTGGCTCCCATTAACTTCAATGGGGTCAGATTCAGCACCCGGACTTCAGAAATGTTTGCTGAACCCCAGGTATGTTCAGCTCTTCGCTACAAAGAAAAATATTGATATCATGCAAAACGCAGGAATGTAAGGTGAACACTGGAATATGAAGGCAAATACAAGGTTGCTCATATACTCAGACATTTGCAATAGTGACACATAAGAGCATCGTTCTGCAATGCTCCGGTAGAACTGGGCCACACATGGTCATCCCCAGTGATTAGAAGCACTGTAAGTCATTGAAAGCACTTTTTAACCAACAGAATTTTACCACCCTGTTCCAAAATCTCACTGTGAATGGGCGGTGATAGTTTTTCTAAAAGAAAAAAAAAGGGGGGGAAAGACTAATTTAAATGCAGCACATTTACTTTGTCAGCTAGAAAGGAACCTAAACTACTGCAGTCTTCTTTCTATGGTAGCCAACAAGGAGATGTCCCGGTGCCTCCCTTTCCTGCTGAGACATTCGCCAATTCTGTTCCGGCTGCAGTGAGCTTGCGGTAGGAGGCGGTGTAGCGCACGATTCGGTGCATCACACAACTCCCGTTTTTTAAACTTTATTTGAAGCGCACAAAAGTGACACTTCATTCAAGTCAGTGTACAACAGTGTGATCTGCTGCTGTGCTGAACAAAATGCCGCATGTCTGCACTTTATCGCAGACCACTGTAGCACAGTTCTAGGCTGCATTGCAGTGTAAATATGGACACAGAAAAGAATTGTTTTCTGTGTGTCCTATCGGTGAATGGCATTCTTTTAGTGCAGAAAAATGTCGGTCACCAAACTAGCGTGAATTGGCCCTTAGAACCATGCTAAAGTATTCAGATAAAGGTTTATTAACCAATCTAGATTTCCATTCTCATCTCTGGTCATGAGCTATGGAGGGCAGCTGTAAAGAAACACAAACATCAGAAGTATCATTCAAGTGTACTGCTCCCCTTTTCTATCTGAGAATGCAATAAAAGGCGATTTAGGCATCTTGAGTGTCGACGACAGAGACCAAACTAGATACAATCCAGGCAAGACGGACTGGGAGAAGCATTGCTAGGCACCGCCAATTGCCAATTCCCTTTCCAATAAGGGTGCCCTTTTGGGCCACTAAAGCTGTATCTTTGGACCGTGAAATGGCAGTCGGTACGGTCACTTGGTCAGGGAAAGGCAGGCCCACACATTCACCTTGTGTCTTGGTTACACGATTTAACATTCTGTGGGTTTGCAGATATATCTACTTTATATCTCAGCTAAACCAAAATGCACATTGTCACTAGCAATAAGAAATATTCCATTACATTAACTTGGACGATGAAAGTGCCAAAACAGAAATTAAAAATATGGTCAAGATGAAAAACTGTGTGCATAAACATCCCAGATAAACCATGCAAGAAGCCAGCTATAAAACCATAATATGATTACATGGAGTGTGAGAACAACAAGAACCTTCGCTGGAATTTCAACTTTACTCTGCTCTCAGTGTCGAAAGTTACAATAAATATTTTGGAAGTGAATATCCTTGGAAACAAGGACATACAATCTGGTTGAACAATGCAAGAGGAATGTAGAATGTGGAATGTAAATACAGTAACTACATCAGAGACATGGTAGTGAAATAAAAACCTAAACCCTTGTAGGCTTTGGAATGCACTCACCTTCTGCAACTCCCCATGGATATTGTCTTCCTCTTACTCTTTTGCCATTCACTTCTATGATAGTATTGCTACCCACAACAGCAAGAGGTAAACGGTCCTAAAAGACAGGAAATGAAGCATGAAACTGTTGCAGATATCCGAATTTTGGCTGCACATTAAAATGCTAAAAATAAGTGGTCACAAATATACAGGTCAAAGAGACTAATTAATAGGGAGAGGATTTACCAACCATTCAGGTCCCAAGTGCAAAAGCATGTCACAACTTTTATGCCACCTCCCCCCTCCCATCCACGCACTTTGCTCAGTGGTTCGCGTGTCTCCCACACATTGCCATATCTTGGTATTTTGCAGGCCCCATCATCACCTTGAAAGGTAGAGTCACTGCCAGCAATTATGTACAAATTTTGGCCGACCATGTGCAGACATTTTTCCCCGAAGATAGTGCCATAAACGAAGATGATAATGATCCGATTCATACAGCTGGTGTTGTCAAATTGTGGTTTGATGAGCATGCATATGACGTTTCGCACCCTCCCTGAGCGCCGCAGTCGCTGGACCTCAATATCATAGAGCCACTATGTTCAACTTTGGAGAACAAGGTTTGGGCTCATTCTCCACCTCTGGCATCACTGCGAGAACTGGAATGAAAACTGCATGAAGAGTGGTATCAGATTCCAATATCCACCATCATGTGCTTATATTTGTTAATTCCCATGGGAATTCAGGCCGCCCTGTATGCCAAAGGCGGTCCAACACTCTATTGATGTCGTCTGCTCCAAAAGGCGCATCAGAGATGGTAACATGGAACACAACCTTGTAAGCAGGAGCGGAAAATGGAATGTCCCTGATGAGTTAAAATGGTGATTTTTGGAAAATAGAGAATTTAGATCCCAGTGTCACAAGGGAGTGACCATGAAAAGCAACACAGGAGACACCCTGTACAAAGGTCTAATGGTACAAGGTCAAAAAAATGAAGACTTGACTCTTGATAGTGCTGAAGGCCAAATGCCGCTTCAGACTCATCAATGTAAAGGCTGAGATTTGTCCCACAAAGTATTTATTTTCTCGGGGGAAAGCTTCTCGTTCTTGCACAAAGTGAAGTGTGCCTTTCATGCGCAGTGACAGACCATGCACAAAATAGACTTCCTAGTCTTCAGCATGATAATAACCAATTCAGATATAGGTTTGTCCCTCAGAACATGGACTTCGACAGCCATAGTGTTAAAGCCAGCAATGCAAGATGAAAGACATTAATTGGTCCTTGAGACAGAAGAGATGGACAATCTGAAAGAGCCCACAGAGCAGCTGCCAGGAGTCCTTATCAGGTAGGTGTACCACATCCACCTGGACCAGTACAGAATTACGAGCATCAACGGAATGCTATTCATCTTGATCCTGCTAAGCAGATGAGGAAAAAGTATCAGCGGAGGACCATCCTGTGTCGGTTTTGTTTTTAAAGGATGATAGGTTTTGTCTATTTCTTGGGATGATTTCCCATTTACCCGAGTGTATGTGCTCTTAGGGTCCGCAACACAGGGAGGGCTCCGCAAAGAGTTAGCTTGCTCAGCGGGGTATCTATCTGTTGATTCCCGCTGAGCAGACAGATGGCTAGTCTGTGTACTCTCTGTTTATGCAGAGCGGACACAGAGATCGCCTGCTCTCCTCTATGGGCAGTCGGATGTAAACTGATCACCTGTCTGTTTACACCCAACTGCCATCCGATCTACTAGACGGAAGGGGACCGAATCCCCATCCTTCTGTTTTTAGCGTAATAGATTGGATTGGATGTAGGCGGTGTAAACAGACATGTCCATTTACACCCACCACTATATAGAGGACAATTGAGGGTCTCATCGGTTTCGCCTAAAAAAACTGACAGGTGGACCTGGACCCAATCGGTCTCCCTGTGTGAAAGGGGCCTTACAGTCTACATTCAAATTGGTGGTCTAATGAATAAAGGCAAATTAAAACAAAAAATTAAAAAAGCTGCACAACACCTCAGTGTCTCATTGTTATTACCCCTACCTGGCTATTGTGAGTGCCCCAATAGTGAATTAAATGAGTAAAATAATACTATAAAATCAACAAAAATACTAACAATCAATTTCACTGTTGCATTCATCAAATAACGATACATGCACCCATTTCCATTGATAAGTGACAGTAACACTTCTTATCCTTAAAAGTGACAAAAATATAAAAAAAAAATCACATAAAACACGTCCATCACCCAAGTGCCTTCAATTGTGACTTCTGAATCCCTCAACCATTCATCATGTGATCTCACCTGAACCCGTGGATCTAATAGTGCAAGCATAAGGTCAAATGTGTCTTCCCCTTTAAGGGGTCTATTCTCAGGGCTTCACCACTCTCTCTCCTGGGGATCTCTCGATTGGCTCCTGTATGAATCACCATCAATATGCAGACACCACTTCTTGGGGGGGGGGCTGGTGTGTGTTAGTGTGTTAGTGTTACATCTTTTTCTGTAAATATTGTTATTGCACCCTTTTTAGTAATAAATCCTATTATCTGAAAAGTGTTGAACTGTTTCTAAAGCGCTTTAATGCAAACTAAGAAACCGCTACTGTGTTTTTAAAACCTCTATATACCTCTGCCTGCGGTGACAGTGATATACAGACGATTATTCAAACATCATAGTGTTATTGCTAATATTGCCGAGCTTCCTCTTTCTCTGTACAAAAAGGAGGTGGCAGTGTGGAGGTTATAAACCACAATTAGCCTGGCCCCCGTATCAATCGCTCTCAGGCTGCAGGTACACAGATTGTGGTCCATTAGCTGGAAAACCTTTGTGCAGGGTGCAGCTGAGCGTGGTATTGTTACGCACGTGACAGCACGGTTTTAGATTGGCTAGTCTTTCGGTCATGAGTTGGTGAGAAGGGCTGGGGGTCTGACGCCACGACCGTCACAGACATGTTTATGTGATTTATATTATTTTTGTCACTTTAAGGATTGTAAATGTTATCGTCAATCATCAATGTAAATGGGTGCACGTATCATTTCATGAATGCAAGTTAGATTGAGCGTTTTGAGTATTTTTTGTTGATTTATTGTAGTATGAATTTACTCATTTAATTTACTATTGGAGCACTCCCGATAGCCAAGTAGGGGTAATAACTGAGACACAGCGTGCTGCACAGCACTTTTTTTTTTTTTAATTCATATTGATGTGGGAAACATATTACAGCATGAGCAGCAACAACAAAGGTAATTTCTTCACTAGCAGGTATGCGCACAAAATAATTCCACTTTAAGTCTCAATCAAGATAAAATATTTGTGATTTTTTGGCTTACTTAAAAAAAATTGCAGCTTACAATAATTGAGCTCCATTTTTTTTTAAATTATCTGCAATTGTCCAGTATTAGGGTTTAAAATCCTTGTCTGGCAGGTGAATGTTTTATATCTTTCTTTATATTGGTTTGGCTGTCTAATACTTTCTTCGTCTCCCAAAGGCCAGGCAAGGTCCTCCCATATCAGGGTCAGGAGGCTGGTTTTGACATTTATTTAAAATGGATGAATTTTAACAGATGTTACATTTTTGTATAGATAAAAATTTGTCTTTTTTTCAGATTGGCCGTGTTGTCCTAGGATCGAAAATATGTCCAGGTGAACCCCTGAAACCGTTCTACTACAGGGAACAAGCAATGACATCCTACCCCAGAAGACCAGCTTGGGCTGCATGGAAATATAACTGTGCTGGGACACAGGCAGGTTGTAATGAACAAGAGATGTGGCTGGGAGCACCTTATGGCACCTGGACATAATCTCCTGCACCCAAGCATCTGATATGTAGGCTGTTCAAGTGTAAACAAAGGCAAATTGACACCCCCCCCCCCCCCCAATGTGGACAGAGCGATACACCTCACGATGAAGATAAATTACTTGAGGGTCTTTAAAGTCCAAGGTTTGTGGACTGACTGGGTGCCAGACTTTGGTCTGAAAGTAGAGATTGAGGTCAGGGAGTGAAGAAAAAAAAAAAAAAAAAGCCCAGACTGAGCTTTTTCTTTGTTGTGGTAGATGAGTATCCTTACACCTGGTGACATTCTTGATGAGGGTATCCTTGAAGAGGTGTTGTCCTTCGAAAGTCATGCAGAGCAATCACTTTTTATATCCAAGCTCTTAACACTTTAGGCAGAGTCCTACTCACGCTCCTGACAGCAGACTCATATGAGATCTGAGGAAGAGGACCTCCATGTCATAGCTTAAGGCTGCATGCAAAAGATCAAAGTCCTCTATAACCAAAGGAACAACTGTCCGTGATCAGATCTCTTCGAATAGCTTTAGATCAGAGTCTAACAGATCAAGGTCATGGTTAAGACCTCATAGGGAGAACAGAGCTCTAGAAAGGGCCTCGCTTGTTGCTTTAAGATGGGATACTGTCATTCATCGAGAGGGCAGCTCAGTTTTTAACAAAATCCTCCCCCCTCAAAGGGGTTCAAGACTGATAGACATTTGGGAGGTAAAAACATTCTGTTGGGATGTTGCCAATCCCTATAAAGGAAGCCTCAGTACAGGGGGAGCACCAGGAGAGTCTTGGTGATCTTAGAAGCTTTACACAACCTCAAACTAGGGACAACACTGGTAAAGGCTATGGGCTGACGGCATCAATAAATGCAGAAACTGTGTTTCAGTGTAGAGCAAGGGTGTGAAACTCAATTTCTCTGAGCAGGATCTGGCGGAGGAGTTCTGTCCTCCTCTCTGCTGCCAACTGCAGAGACAAGGTGGGGGCGGAGAGGATAGGGGTGCCAAAGCTGCAAGAGAGGTGCGGGGGCCACATAAAATGGCCTGGAGGGCCTCATTCGTTTGACATATGTGGTATAGAGTGACTGTAGTTCAAGGGTTCTCACTGGCGTGTCCCTCAATGATAAGAGGCTTAGCATCAGACAGTCTCGATGGCTGAAGGTTCACAGATAGAATCCTCCTGTAGGCAGCAGAATAGCTCCCACAGTTTACTACTTCCTGTGTCCCACTATGGGGAAGGAAAAAAAAAATCTATGTATTTAGCATTTCATCTACCTTTATTTTTTTCACCAGCTTATTTTCTTCTTCATCATCTGTTTCTGGAAATTCATAAATCTTGATTTTGTGTTCCTGAATTTCTTTCATTATCTGAATGCAAAGAAAACACAAAATTAGTAAAGTATACAATGATTATCAAAGGGGAAACCCGGAACTACAGAAAATGTGTTTTAATGACAAAACAAATAAATGTCATATCTGTGAACCCATGGAACCTAAAGCAGACTATGTAAATCCCACCAAAATAAAAGGTGAATTCCTCATATGGGTGGTTTTCAATAAAAATGCTTTCATAATTTTCCTACTGCTGAGTGAATGGCCACTTTGGGAAGTGTAGGTTCATTTGACCTGAGTAGGGAAAAGCTGCATTTGCTTTAATCACTATCAAGTGAAAATCCTGTGTTTTCACTTGTACATCATTGGCTACACAAAGTAAATACAGCTTTGGGTTATTTACTAAACTAAGTGAAAATCTACTTAACCACCTCCCGCCTACCATATAGTAATATGACGGACGCAAGGTGGTTCTCTCGTTTTGGGAGGATGTCATATGATGTCCTCCCATTCTTACCACGCATTCGCGGCTCCCGGAGCGAGCAGCGCGGTGATGTGCTGTATCCCTCAGACACAGCGGATCACCGATCCACGGAAAGAGCCGAAGATGTCGGCTCGGTCATGTGATCAGCTGTTTCCAATCACAGATGATCACATGTAAACAGGGAAATGCCAGTTATCTGCATATCTCTCCCCACAAGCCAACACGCTGACAGCTCATGAGGAGAGGAGAGTCGGTAATCGGCATTCCTCGGAGGGGACACGTACACAGATCATCAGGGCACTGATGGTCAGTGTGCCCTGATGATCTGTGTAGTCCCAGCAGCACCACCTGTCAGTGTCCATCAGTGCCAGCTCTCAGTGCTCATCCATGCCACCTGCCAGTGCCCATCAGTGCCACATTTCAGTGCCCATTTGAGCTGCCCTTCAGTGTCACCCATCAATGCCAGTCAGTGCCACCTATCAGTGCTGCCAGTCAGTGCCGCCTAACAGTGCCAGTCAGTGCCGCCTAACAGTGCCACCTACCAGTGCCGCCTAACAGTGCCACCTACCAGTGCCTCCTCATCAGTGCCACCTACCAGTGTCCATCAGTGCAGCCTATCAGTGCCCATCACTGCAGCCTCATTAGCGCACATCAGAGAAGGATAAAAATCACTTATTTACAAAATTTTATAACAAAAAACTAAGAAACTTTTTTTTTTTTTTTCAAAATTTTCAGTGGTTTTTGGTTTAAGAAAAATAAAAAACCCCGAGGTGATTAAATACCACCAAAATAAAGCTCGGTCACAAAAAAAGGATACAAATTTCATAGGAGTACAGTGTTGCATGACCACGCAATTGTCATTCAAAGTGCAACAGCGCTGAAAGCTGGAAATTGGCCTGGACAGGAAGGGGGTAGACGTGTCCGGTAGGCGGGAAGGGGGCAGAAGTGCCCTGTAGGCGGGAAGGGGGCAGAAGTGCCCTGTAGGCGGGAAGGGGGCAGAAGTGCCCTGTAGGCGGGAAGGGGGCAGAAGTGCCCGGTAGGCGGGAAGGGGGCAGAAGTGCCCGGTAGGCGGGAAGGGGGCAGAAGTGCCCGGTAGGCGGGAAGGGGGCAGAAGTGCCCGGTAGGCGGGAAGGGGGCAGAAGTGCCCTGTAGGCGGGAAGGGGGCAGAAGTGCCCGGTAGGCGGGAAGGGGGCAGAAGTGCCCGGTAGGCGGGAAGGGGGCAGAAGTGCCCGGTAGGCGGGAAGGGGGCAGAAGTGCCCGGTAGGCGGGAAGGGGGTAGAAGTGCCCGGTAGGCGGGAAGGGGGTAGAAGTGCCCGGTAGGCAAGAAGGGGGTAGAAGTGCCCGGTAGGCAAGAAGGGGGTAGAAGTGCCCGGTAGGCAAGAAGGGGGTAGAAGTGCCCGGTGGGCAAGAAGGGGGTAGAAGTGCCCGGTGGGCAGGAAGGGGGTAGAAGTGTCCGGTAGGCAGGAAGGGGGTAGAAGTGTCCGGTAGGCAGGAAGGGGGTAGAAGTGTCCTGTGGGCAGGAAGGGGGTAGAAGTGTCCTGTGGGCAGGAAGGGGGTAGAAGTGCCCTGTGGGCAGGAAGGGGGTAGAAGTGCCCTGTGGGCAGGAAGGGGGTAGAAGTGCCCTGTGGGCAGGAAGGGGGTAGAAGTGCCCTGTGGGCAGGGAGGGGGTAGAAGTGCCCTGTAGGCTGGAAGGGGGTAGAAGTGCCCTGTAGGCTGGAAGGGGGTAGAAGTGCCCTGTAGGCAGGAAGGGGGTAGAAGTGCCCTGTAGGCAGGAAGGGGGTAGAAGTGCCCTGTAGGCAGGAAGGGGGTAGAAGTGCCCGGTAGGCAGGAAGGGGGTAGAAGTGCCCTGTAGGCAGGAAGGGGGTAGAAGTGCCCTGTAGGCAGGAAGGGGGTAGAAGTGCCCTGTAGGCAGGAAGGGGGTAGAAGTGCCCTGTAGGCAGGAAGGGGGTAGAAGTGCCCTGTAGGCAGGAAGGGGGTAGAAGTGCCCTGTAGGCAGGAAGGGGGTAGAAGTGCCCTGTAGGCAGGAAGGGGGTAGAAGTGCCCGGTAGGCAGGAAGGGGGTAGAAGTGCCCTGTAGGCAGGAAGGGGGTAGAAGTGCCCGGTAGGCAGGAAGGGGGTAGAAGTGTCCTGTAGGCAGGAAGGGGGTAGAAGTGCCTTGTAGGCTAGTGGTTAAAATCGCCAGCACTGTGTAAGGTCAGGCACTCAGCAGACAAGCAAACATCAGACTTCACATGACCTCTGTCTTTCCAAAGGCAGCATTCATTTTTATTTGATTGGTTTGTTGTTGCTTATCTATGGTCTATAGGTCAGACAAGGCCAGCAACATCTCCAGCATTCTCTTGCAAAGCTATACTGCGAAAGGGACAACCAGCATCAGTACTGATATCTGAAATCCATAGTTCAAAATGTTGTAAAAAAAACAAAACAAAGCTAGGTTTATAGAAGCATTTTCATAAAAGTGATGTTACCATGAACTGTAGTCCTCTCATTAAACTATTCCCCCCCACAAGTGTTATAATTCATTGTAATAAAAGGTTACGCTGCCTACAAAGGTGTGACACTAAATAACTAAACAGGAGAACATTTCTAATGTTATTTCATGAAGTTATTATGCAACATTATTTAAGTTAGAAAAAGAATAAAGAATGTAATATCTGTTTAAATATATACAAATGTGTAGGTTTAGAAGGCTTTCTGTAGACTAGGTTTTGTTCAGGAATGTAACAATATAAATAATTATACTGTGAATGCCAAGTCCTGCGTGCTTGCGGTTTAAAAAAAAAAAAGAACATTATAACACCTTCCCCACCAGACACAAATTTTCACATCTTTAAATTGTATTGTGTGGGAATATATATGACGCTCTTTAGCAGAATATGTAATATGTAAAGAACCTTAAAAAAAATTAAGTAATATGAAATAATGAATTTGTAGTAGTTTGTGCTCTTTCTAGCTGTGCTGAAAGAAGCGGTTTGGTGCACTGAAATCAGCAACAGCAGCAGTGCCTCATCCCTTATTACACAGCTCAGTACAAAATGTTATTTACATTGAGCCACAAAGCAATTCAAGTTTAATGTTCAGTCTCTCCTCCTAACCTGTAGGGCTCTGAGGATCCTTTTTCAGATAATGTTTATTTGTAACCCAAATGCTGCACAGATAGTAGACACAAACAATTTACAAACATATATTAACAAAAAACATTCTAGTCTTTTTAAATAAAATATCTCACTCTGACAAAACATACCTGTTTTTTAAACTGTTGGCATTCCTCTGGTGTGAGGGTGTCAGCTTTTGCAATGAGTGGAATGATATTGACTTTTTCATGCAAACGTTTCATGAACTCTATGTCCAATGGTTTCAGTCTAAAAAGAAAAGAAAATGTTTGTCAAATAAAAGTCTCCTGGATCCACTATTTAAAAAAAAAAAAAGTTCTCATAAACAAGCTATTCCTCATTATTATGCATACTCGGGAGGGGGGGGGGGGGGCAAGACCTGATGCTAAGTCACAATGTGAAGATTCCACAGTGCTAATTCATTACTGCATATTTGTATGGAAGATATTTAAATGACCCCGAACAAAAATAACTCGCATAGGAAAAATGGGAGCTACACCCAACATAAATAATGCAATCAATACTCATCTATCAGATCAATATTCATCTCAACCATTTACCCCAAGGCTTACATATCAATGTCTGAGGCCATCTGCAAAGCCTTCCATAGACTCATTCCTCACCGACAGCCTTCCATAGACTCATTCCTCACCGACATAGCCTTCCATAGACTCATTCCTCACCGACATAGCCTTCCATAGACTCATTCCTCACCGACATAGCCTTCCATAGACTCATTCCTCACCGACATAGCCTTCCATAGACTCATTCCTCACCGACATAGCCTTCCATAGACTCATTCCTCACCGACATAGCCTTCCATAGACTCATTCCTCACCGACATAGCCCTCCATAGACTCATTCCTCACCGACATAGCCTTCCATAGACTCATTCCTCACCAACAGCCTTCCACAGACTCATTCCTCACCGACATAGCCTTCCATAGACTCATTCCTCACCGACATAGCCTTCCATAGACTCATTCCTCACCGACATAGCCTTCCATAGACTCATTCCTCACCGACATAGCCTTCCATAGACTCATTCCTCACCGACATAGCCTTCCATAGACTCATTCCTCACCGACATAGCCTTCCATAGACTCATTCCTCACCGACATAGCCTTCCATAGACTCATTCCTCACCGACATAGCCTTCCATAGACTCATTCCTCACCGACATAGCCCTCCATAGACTCATTCCTCACCGACATAGCCTTCCATAGACTCATTCCTCACCGACATAGCCTTCCATAGACTCATTCCTCACCGACATAGCCTTCCATAGACTCATTCCTCACCGACATAGCCTTCCATAGACTCATTCCTCACCGACATAGCCTTCCATAGACTCATTCCTCACCGACATAGCCTTCCATAGACTCATTCCTCACCGACATAGCCTTCCATAGACTCATTCCTCACCGACATAGCCTTCCATAGACTCATTCCTCACCGACATAGCCTTCCATAGACTCATTCCTCACCGACATAGCCTTCCATAGACTCATTCCTCACCGACATAGCCTTCCATAGACTCATTCCTCACTGACATAGCCTTCCATAGACTCATTCCTCACTGACATTCACAGGCCTTCCATAGACTCATTCCTCACTGACATGGCCTTCCATAGACTCATTCCTCACTGACATGGCCTTCCATAGACTCATTCCTCACTGACATTCACAGGCCTTCATGCAAAAGGTCTTGGTTACAGTTATTACAGAATCCTGTTGTATGTAAGGGCACATTCAGCAGCCTCTAAGATCCCAATTTAATGGTCACAATCAAGTCTCCACTCAGAAACCAAACTAAATCTAATTAATCCACCATGACATAGTGGATTCCTAGATTTTACTTTTATTGTAATCTGGCTAATATAAAAAAAAATCTTCACAATGAAGGGAAATTCTGTTAAGCATTCAGAAATGAAAAAAAAATAAATAAAAGTTCTTTCAGAACAGAAAGGTTTTTTTTTTTAAAGAAACACAAGAAAGTACCCCTCAAAACCAGCCATGAAAACAATATTCTGCTTTTGTGGCAGACTTTTCTGTCTTGCCGTCTCCTGCGGTGAAGCGTAAATGATACATCTGTAAGTGCGGACATTCCTGAACTGTGCAGTAACACAGAGTTAAAGAACAACTCTAGCCTAAACAAATACTGTTGCTTCTAATGCCAGAACAGTTTGAGGAGAGGGTGCTGAGCTACTAAATTGGACACCCACAAAAATGTGAATTCTATGCCCACATTGTGTAGATAATTGGTTAAGAGGCGTGCTATAGCTGTGTCTGCCAAAATCGCCAACAACTATGATAAGATGGGGCTTCCTAATTGTTTCTGAACTGCACATTTGTCAGACTCTTCGAGGCTTGGGAAAACTAGAAGCATGGAAAATGGAAAGTGCGCTAACAAGAACGTCTTCTTGCCTATAGCAACAAAACAGAATCCTCCTTTCATAATGAACATTGCATTGTAGAATTAACTGATGGAACCTGGTTTGACTCCAGTCCTCAAACAACCAAACACTAGCATTACACTCCCAAGGCTGCTTAGCATCTAAACTCACTACAAGAACAACACAAAAGTGCAGTTTAAGAAAAACTATCACCTTTTAGTGAAAATCTTATGTCTCACACCGTCGATTAACAACCGCCTTGTCCTCACCTTTCCTCCCAGTCCATCCCCGCTGAAATAACTGCCCCTACTACCCACCCATAATATCGACATACATCATGCCCCCCTTTTTTAGGTTTGGAGGGAAAAGTGTCAGTGATGTCCACAACAGAGTGTTTACTAGAAGTCAAAGCATGGCCGCTGTTCACCAATTGCTGACGTTTTCATTCAGTGTTAGGTGCCGCTGATCAAATAGGAAATTGTACTTTCAGTTAAAAACACAAGTTCAAGGATATATAGACGCCCCCCCAAAAAAATGTATTGAAGCTTTCCTGTCCTCAGATTTGGTGGCTGCATTTGTTTTCTTTGTTAGGCAAAATACAGATCTGTAAGTACAGAAAACTAGCTGCTTATCCTGCCAGAAATCCCATGTACTTATAACATCTTATGAACTGAAATCTCAAACAATGTTATCAGCCTTCCCTTCTATTTCTAATAACTACTGAGCAACACCCACTTATTAATGGGGATCAGCCTAGGAGGACATTGCTGCTCCTTTTTGGGTACAGTGCAGCGCATATCATTACCCTAGGAAGGAAACATGTTACTGGCAGGATTATCAGGTAAAAGTAAAGGAAATATAAAGCCTGCAAAATGAAAATGAATGCATTCATTATAAATGTCAGGACTTATAGGCAGCAATATAGAACATTTTTGTTTTTGAGTTCAAGATACAATTTTATGTCCTTGGTTACTTTTACGCATTTTTTTCTTTGTGGATTGTTCCATTGTTTCCTAAGGCAGCCTTCTTCAAAGGAACAGATTTGATATCTGTACTCGTGCTTCTACAACAGTGCAAATGATGTAGATTTCCCTTTCAAACAGATGGAACAGAGGGGATCACCTTTGGAACACATTACACCCGTATTTAGGGGGGGAGACATGTTTTATTAGCTGCCCTCTTGCCGTCCCCCCTCCCCGTTAGGCATCTTCTCCCCAGTAGCCACTGTCACATTCTAAATTGGTGGGGCTTCACCTACAAATCTAAATCATTCATTCACAGCAATCAGTGAATGATGTCCAGTCTGCAACCATCTGTCAGGTAGCTTAACCTCCCTAGTGGTCTGATTATGTCCATATTTCTGTGCTCAAAGCGGTACATTTTTTTTGCATGGAAATATGTATTTTTTTTTATTGTCGGCCTGTAATTTTTAGGAATAACTCACTGAAATCTGTCCGAACAAGAGTCTAGTAAACATCCCGGGTAGGATAAAACTTGAAACACGAAATCATAAATTATAATTTAATAAATCATAAAAAATATTATAATACATTTAATTCAATAATATAATCAAACCAAAACACTGAAATGTGAAATATAGCGCCAAGTTCGCACATCACTGAGCAAAGTCGCAGAATCGTTTTCAGTGTCTGATGAGGAATTTCCCCCACGAATCATTATCACTCAATTCTGCAAGTGGTTCTGATTTACTATCGCTGTTCTCTAGCCGGTCAAAAACTGCGTCTGACCTAAAGGGACGCTTTTTGGACGCCATGGACATTTCTCAGTTTCCAGGCAAAAAGAACAGTAAAATGCAGGCAGGGCGCCGGACAAAGCACTCGGGACAAAATGTATGTGAAATGGTTTGATACAGGAATGTTATACGATGTGATTTTAGTGATTTTAGTGAATGTCACTTTGTCATTTTCAAATTTCCCGCCATTCCGTCCCCCGTACGTCCCGACGCTCGCAGGGAACGGAACCCAGATGCCGGCATCCGCCAGATTACATTGCCAGGGACACTGCAGGGGGGACATCACGGGAGCGCAGGACAAGGTAAGTGATTGAGGGATCGTGGAGCAGCGCTGCAGGATATTCCCGAGTGTAGCTTGGGGGGGGGGGGGGTTGGGTTACTGCTTGTGGTACTGAAACTTTACCCTGAGCTACACTCGGGAATACTGCCAGGGAGGTTAACAGGCGTTGATGAGCACCCTTGTAGTCCCCACTGACTCTTTCTCCAGTTTTAAAACAGAAAGTCCATACAGGTTACAGGTAAGAAAGCTGGAGGGAATGTCTGCAAGAGCCTGACATTGCACCCACGATCCACTGATCATATGTGCAAAGCTTTGCAGGCTCCTTTTTTTTTTTTTTTAAACATCACCACAAACTGAAGGATTTACATTAGTATGCCCACATTCACAATAGTAATTTTTAAACAGAAAAAAATTTAAAGTTAGAGCACCTAATTTTAAGCAAATGGAAAGCAGAGAATGTAAAGAAAACTTTACTGAAAAATACATTGTGAGAGCATTGAACTCTGGATCAGTATCGCAGGCAAACAGATTAGGCTTCAAGAAGGAGAAGTCGGCAATGATAGCCTACATATTTTATTCCCTACAGGTTGCTTTACACTGAAAAAGAGAATTCTAATCCAATAAACAATGTACAATGCCTGCACTCTGGGTCTATAAATACAACAAATTCATAAAAATGCTAACATTATTATATTATAGTAACTGAAAAAAAAAAAAAAAATCATATTAGAGAGAAATGTGATTATCTAAGACTCCACAAAATCGGCTAGGGGAAACATATACCATGTACTGCAGAAGAGCCATAGCTTAATAGAATTGAAGAAAGCAGCAATGACAAAATTGTATTTAGATCTGCAGTCCATTAACCTACTAATATTTTAATAAAACTATCGGCCTCTGTTTTATCAGTAAACCTGCAGTGTGCAAATAAATAATACTCCTCGAAGGGATTGTGTAGACAGGCATTCTTATCAAACACAAGCAGTCTTGCAACTCTGCTAAAATGCATTGTAAGAATACTCTGCATTTGGCCTGCAGTTCAAACACTTCAATATTAAATGCAGGTTCACGCACAAAATCACATCCTGTGGAAATCATGCAGGCTTCAGGTAGAGTCCCCGCATCTTCACCACACCCCGCTGACATGTTTCACCCTGCCCAATCAAAAACAAACATGTCGGAGAATCCCGGGGAAAGAAAGAATGGAAAATATATATAGTAATGGAGGAGGTTAACTTTATGACTTACAATATTAAAGGGCTAAATAGTTTGAAGAAAAGATTTAAGATACTTAGAGAAATACAAAGGATTTATTGAGGTAGTGTTTATACAGGAAACTCATCTAATACAAGAAACAAATGTGAAATTATACGCTAAGCACTACCCATTATTGTATTATGCAGACTCCCCAATTAAACGTGCTAAAGGGGTGGCAATTGGCTTTGGGAAAAATGTAAGGTTTTGTTTGGAAGATAAAATGGAGGATTCGGAGAGGAGATTTTTATTCCTAAAAGGGGAAATTGCAAGAGGTAGAATGTACATTGGCAAATATATATTGCCCCAATAAAAAAAAAATCAGAGGTCTATCTAAAGAACATACTGAAGAAGCTATTAGATTTTAAAAAAGGTAAACTAATTGTGGCAGAATATTTCAATTGTTGCATGGAACCACAGCTTGACCTGACGGCTCATGGGTCGAGAGAGGGTAACAAACATTTGAAAGAATTAAGGAAAACAATACAATATTGCCAGTTGGTGGATAGTTGGAGAATTAAAAATCTAAGTGATAGAGATCATACATTCCATTCTCACGCACATGAGACGTACTCAAGATTGGATTATATATTGCTAGATCATAGTCTTATAGAGTCTTTGGTGAAAGCAAAGATAGAAGCTATAACGTTATCCAATCATGCACCTGTCACAAGGTTAAAATGGGGAAAAGAACAAAAAAAAGGTAAATACGTGGAGATTAAATGATACACTTCTTCAGGATCAGGAGACGGAACAGATAATTAAAAGAGAAATAGAACTATATTTCAAAAGAAATGAGACTGAGGAGGTGTCGATTGTGACTGTATGGGAAGCCCACAAGGCATATATTAGAGGAATCTTAATAGCAATTGGGGTGAAGAAGAAAAAGGAAAGGAAAGAGAAAATTAATACACTTCATAGAGAATTACTTGAATTAGAACAGGTACATAAAAAGAATATAACAAAACAGAATAAGCAGAAGGTATTGGAAAAACAAGAAGAACTAAATAAATTAATGGAGGAAGAAAAAAAAAAGGAGTGTTTAATGAGATGAGTAGTGAAAGATATCGGTGGGGGGATAGACTAGGAAAATTCATAACGAGAGCTCAAAGAAAAAAGAAAGGTAGGAACTATATAGAGAAAATAAGAGATAATAAAGAACTAAAATATTTTACCAAAAATATTGCAAAAGTGTTCAAAGATTATTATAGTAAATTATATAATATCAATCCCCAACAATCCGTAAGATAAGGAAGAAAGAAGTAAAAAAAAGACATACCTAAAAGAGGCGGGGTTACCGATATTGAGAGAAGAGCAGTTAATATCCCTAGAGAGATCAATAACAGAATAAAAAATTTATAGTGCATTGAAGAGTACTATGGCAGGGAAAAGTCCAGGACCAGATGGGTATACAGTGAGATACTATAAGAAATTTAAAGATCAATTGATACCTAAATTAACTACATATAAATGCATTGGGAGGGGAGATGTAAATGAGGGAGGAATCCCTCCAGGCTCACATCACAATAATACCAACAGAAGGGAAAGATAGTACACAGTGTTCTAGTTATAGGCAGATATCCCTACTAAACAGATACCAAACTGTACGCAAAAGTGCTGGCAAGTAGGTTGAAGGAGTTAATGCCGGAGTGGATCCATATGGATCAAGTGGGGTTTGTCCCTGGGAGAGAAAGTAGGGATAATGGATTAAGATCAATAATGCTCATACAAAAAAGTAAGAAAAAGTCCCTGTATTGTTACGGTCGGTAGACGCTGAAAAAGTTTTTGACAGTAGATTGGGGGTATACAGGTGAAACTCGAAAAATTAGAATATCGTGCAAAAGTTGATTTATTTCAGTGCAGCAACTTAAAAGGTGAAACTAATATATGAGATAGACTCATTACATGCAAAAGCAAGATAGTTCAAGCTGTGATTTGTCATCATTGTGATGATTATGGCTTACAGCTCATGAAAACCCCAAATCCACAATCTCAGAAAAAGAGAATATTCCATGCAATCAATAAAACACGGATTGAACATAGAATATCGGACCTCTGAAAAGTAGAAGCATGCATATGTACTCCGTACTTGGTTTGGGCCCCTTTTGCAGCAATTACTGCCTCAATGCAGTGTGGCATGGAAGCTATCAGCCTGTGGCACTGCTGAGGTGTTATGGAAGACCAGGCTGCTTCAATAGCGGCCTTCAGCTCTTCTGCATTGTTCCGTCTCATGTCTCTCATCTTTCTCTTGGCAATGCCCCATAGATTCTCTATGGGGTTCAGGTCAGGCGAGTTTGCTGGCCAATCAAGCACAGTAATCCCACGGTCATTGAACCAGGTTTTGGTGCTTTTGGCAGTGTGGGCAGGTGCCAAGTCCTGCTGGAAAATGAAGTCAGCATCCCCATAAAGCTCGTCTGTGGAAGGAAGCATGAAGTGCTCCAAAATCTCCTGGTAGACGGCTGCGGTGACCCTGGACTTAATGAAGCACAGTGGACCAACACCAGCAGATGACATGGCTCCCCAAATCAACACAGACTGTGGAAACTTCACACTGGACTTCAAGCATCTTGCAGTGTGTGCCTCTCCATTCTTCCTCCATACTCTGGGTCCTTGTGCCTCTCCATTCTTCCTCCATACTCTGGGTCCTTGTGCCTCTCCATTCTTCCTCCATACTCCGGGTCCTTGTGCCTCTCCATTCTTCCTCCATACTCGGGGTCCTCGGGTCTCTCCATTCTTCCTCCATACTCGGGGTCCTTGGGCCTCTCCATTCTTCCTCCATACTCTGGGTCCTTGGGCCTCTCCATTCTTCCTCCATACTCTGGGTCCTTGGGCCTCTCCATTCTTCCTCCATACTCTGGGTCCTTGGGCCTCTCCATTCTTCCTCCATACTCTGGGTCCTTGGGCCTCTCCATTCTTCCTCCATACTCGGGGTCCATGGGCCTCTCCATTCTTCCTCCATACTCTGGGTCCTTGTGCCTCTCCATTCTTCCTCCATACTCTGGGTCCTTGGTTTCCAAATGAGATGCAAAAGTTGCTCTCATCAGAAAAGAGGACTTTGGACCACTGAGCAGCAGACCAGGTCTGTTTTTCTTTAGCCCAGGTAAGACTCTTCTGACGTTGTTTGTTGTTCAGGAGCGGCTTGACAAGAGGAATACGACATTTGAAGCCCATGTCCAGGATCCGTCTGTGTGTGGTGGCTCTTGATGCACTGACTCCAGCCTCAGTCCACTCCTTGTGAAAGTCCAACACTTTTGAATGGCCTTTTCCTGACAATCCTCTCCAGGCTGCGGTCATCCCTGCTGCTTGTGCACCTTTTTCTTCCACACTTTTCCCTTCCACATAACTTTCTATTAAAGTGCTTTGATACAGCACTTTGGGAACATCCAACTTCTTTTGCAATTACCTTTTGAGGCTTTCCCTCCTTATGGAGGGTGCCAATGATGTGTCAGGTCAGCGGTCTTTCCCATGATTGTGATTCCTACTGAACCAGACAGAGACCATTTAAAGGCTCAGGAACCCTTTGCAGGTGTTATGGCTGAATTAGCTGATTAGAGTGGGACACTTTGAGCCGAGAATATTGCACCTTTTCACAATATTCTCATTTTCTGAGATTGTGGATTTGGGGTTTTCATGAGCTGTAAGCCATAATCATCACAATGATGACAAATCACGGCTTGAACTATCTTGCTTTGCATGTAATGAGTCTCATATATTAGTGTCACCTTTTAAGTTGCATTACTAAAATAAACTTTTGCACGATATTCTCATTTTTCGAGTTTCACCAGTATGTTGGATACACTGAAAGTCCTGGGGATGGGCCCTAGAATGAGAATATGGATAGGGAAATTGTACAGTCAACCATCAGCTGCAATAAAGCTTAACAGGGAAATAGAGTTTTAAGATGTATAATGGGACACGTCAGGGATGTCCTTTGTCACCGCTGCTGTTTGTCCTGTCCTTAGAATCCCTTTTAGAGAAAATAAGGAAAAATACAGATATCAAGGGAATTAGGATAGGAGAGACAGAGCTCTTCTGTGTAGGTAACCCAAGGATAACATTACCCAATTTAATGAAAACACTGAAGGAATATGGGGAGTTGTCTAACTTAAAAATTAACCCAACTAAAACAGAAATCTTGAATATAAATCTTCCAAGAGGAGAGAAAAAGGCTTTGCAAAGGGAAATTTTCTCTCTTGGAAGGAAAAAACTAAAATAAATAAAAATAAAATAAGGAAAAAACTAAAAAGAATAAATATAGCCGTCTCCTTGAAGAATCTATACAAAGTAAATTATATTCCATTATTAAACGGAATTAAAGATGAAATGAGAAAATTTGGGATAGGTGGTATATCGTGGATAGGACGAATAAATGTAATTGAAATGGTAATCGTCCCAAAAATTTTATATAAACTCCAGATGATCCCAATAAAGCTGCCAGGACTGTATTTTAGGATAATGAAAAAAATTATGCTAAAGTTTATATGGAGACATAAAAGACATAGAATAAGTTATGAAGTTCTAACCAGCGACAAAGAAAACGGGGGTTTAAGTGTACCTGATTTCAGAAGACATTATAACGCAGTATTGATAGCACAAATTTTTGATTGCACATATAACTCACAGAGGAAAAGTTGGATAAATATAGAAAACACTAAGTAAAACACATTTGGATAGGATAATATGATTGCCGCCTCACTCTCGTGGAGTGATAGAGAGTACAAGTGTATTTACAAGAATTGTTTTGAGAATTTGGGACACAATGCACAAACAGATGGGAATTTAATGCCTATGGTAAACACAGTTTTGTTTCCCACCGGGGAATGAAAAGATTGCAGGGAGATGGATAAGGAAGGAAGATGCTCAATTAAGAGACCTAATGAAGAGGAAATTTGCCCCTTAGTGGAATTGAAAAAGAAGAGGGAGTTGTTCATGAAAAGTAGATGAGTGGCGGTATCTACAAATAAAACATTTTATAGAAAAACTTCCTAGGCCCCTGAGGAAGAAAGAACAATGGAACCCATTTGAAAATTTGTTTAGTACATGGGGAGATGGGAAACATGGAACTTAGAAAATATATAAAATTCTTACTAAGTTAACAACAAATACGGTACTGGCATATATGGAGAGACGGGAGAGGGAATTAGGAATAATAATAGAGGATAAACGAAAAAAGATTTACAAGTTAGCACACGGTAATGTGAGCATGAAAGATGTAGAGATGAACTATAAATGTTTGGCGAGGTGGTATATAACACTAAATATAGTACACAAACAAAATAGAGATAAATCACCTTTATGTTGGAGGGGTTGTGGGGAACAGGGCACAGTAGGTCACATTTGGTGGGAGTGTCACAAAATTCAAAAATATTGATACAAGAAATAACTGGGATAAAAATATTAAAGGAACCAGGGGTATGTCTCTTTCATGGAACAGAGTTAACGGTTGAAAGGTATAAAAGTTCTGGAAGATAAAACAAAGAATAATGTGGCGCTACTACCATATAAATCCTTCACAAATTAGCACAATGAAAATGCATAAATATGAGTGAAATGGTGCAAAGAAGTGAAAAAAATCAATCAACAATACATAAAACGTGATAAACGACAGTGTTGGATTGCCTCACTCAGTAACACGTGTAACAAGTGCCAACCAACAGGTCCAGCAGTAGGGACCAAAATTACAATAGCAGCGCCCCAAATGACCCTAATGGATCTAATAGTGTTCAACAAACAACATAACAAAAGTCCAAAATGAGGACTCAGCATAAATGCGTGCTACAATCCTCCCGCTGGAACACAAATTGTTCCAACCACACACACACACACACACACACACAACATAAATTACAAGTGCATTCCAAAAACACAATTATGTCTAATCATGTAAAAATAAATATAAATAAATGCAAAATAGAATGGATATAGTAAAAAGTCCCGTGAGGTGAAAATCACCTATCAGCAAAATAAAGTCCACATAAACTCTGAACAAAAACTGATGACAAAAAAGGTGTGCAAAGGTATCCAAAATGGCTGAATTACCCGCTCACCTCCCTCTTGCGACCCACACAGGGTCAAAGAGCCTTTAGGATCACTAATACTTGGATCCTTAATACCCAGGACTCCTCCACAGCTCTCCACACTGGTCTCCCCTCAAGTACAGGCTCACAGGGCAGCAGATCTCTCCAGGCAATAAGATGGTAAATAGCCACTCAATCCCTCAGAAAATATAAGTGAATACTTGCATAGTGTAAAACCATTTATTCACCGATACAGCACTAGCACAATTCTTATCAGTGATACCCCACAAGATGAGATCTGAATTTCTTTTTTTAAATTCTGTCTCTCAGAGTGGGAATGCACCTACAATGTGAATTTCAGACCCCTCCATGATTTCTAAGTGGGAGAACTTGCAAAATCGCAGGGTGTTCAAATACGTGTGTGTGTGTGTGTGTGTGTGTGTGTACACATATACATATACACACACACACATATATACATACATATACACACACTTTTTTCCAAATATTGATTGATTCAGAGCTGCATTGATTTATGACATTTACAGTTAGATCCATATATATTTGAACACAGGCACAATTTTAGATTCTTTCAGGTACTGACCAAAACATATTCCAGCTATAGTTATATAATGGATATGGGTTGAAAGTGCACCCTCTCAGGTTTAATTTGAGGGTATGTACATCCAAATTGAAGAAAGGGTTTAGGAATTACAACTCTTAAGAGTAGCCTCCCTTCTTCAATGGACCAAAAGTAATTGGACAATTGAATCAAAAGCGGTTTCATGGCCAGTTGTGGGCTACTCCTTTGGTATTTCTTCATCAATCAAGCAGGTATAAGGTCTGGAGTTGATTCTAAGTGTGGTATTTGCATTTGGAATCTATTGCTGTGAACCTACATCATGAGTTCAAGGCAGCTGTCCATGCAAGTGAAACAGGCCATTGTAAGGCTTCAAAAATGAAAAAAATCCATCAGAGATAGCAGCAACATTAGGAGCGGCCAAATCAACAGCTTGGTACATTTTGGAGGAAAGAACGCACTGGTGAGCTCAGCAACATAAAAAGGCATGGAGGTCCACGGAAGACAACAGTGGTGGATGATTGCAGGATCCTCTCTATGATAAAGAAAACCCATTGACAACATCCAGACAAATGGATACTCTCCAGAAGGTGGGCGTATCATTGCCAAAGTCTACAATCAAGAGAAGACTTCACGAGAGCAAACACAGAGGGTTCATCACAAGGTGCAAACCATTCATAAGTCTGAACAAAGGCCAGATTAGACTTTGCCAAAAGAACATCTAAAAAAGCCAGACCAGTTCTGGGAAAGCATTCTTTGAACGGATGAAACTAAGTTTAATCTGTACCAGAATAACAGGGGAAAAAAAGCGTGGAGAAGGCTAGGGACAGCTCATGATCCAAAGCACACGATATCTGTAAAACATGGTGGAGGCAGTGTGATGGCATGGGCATGCATGGATTCCAGTGGCACTGGGTCATTGGTGTTTATTGATGATGTGACAGAAGACAGAAGCAGCCGGATGTATTCTTCAATGTTTACAGATATACTGTCCGCCCAGATTCAGCAAAATGCAGCAAAGTTGATAGGTTGGCACTTCACAGACAGATGGACAATGATCCAAAAAACACTGCAAAAGCAACCCAGGAGCTTTTGAAGGAAAAATGGAATATTCTGCAATGGCCGAGTCAATCACCTGATCTCAACCCCATTGAGCATGCATTTCACTTACTGAAGGCAACACTAAAGGCAGAAAGCACCACAAAGAACAACTGAAGACAGCTGCAGTTACAGCCTTGGCAAAGCATCAGAAAGGAGGAAACCCAGTCTTTGGTCACATCCATGGGTTCCAGACTTCAGGCCATCATTGCCAGTAAAGGATTCTCAACAAAATTAAAAATGAACATTTTATTTATGATTATATTCATTTGTCCAATTACATTTGAGCCCCTGAAAATGGAGGGACTGTGTATAAAAATGGTTGCGGTTCCTAAAATTTGTACTTGATATTTATGTTCAACCCCTTGAATTAAAGCTGAAAGTCTGCACTCAAATTCATTTGGATTGTTTCTTTTTAATGTATTCTGGTGGCATACAGAGCCAAAAGTATAAAAATTGAGCCTTTGTCCAGTTATATATGGACCTAACTGTATATCTTTCTGAAGTTCAGCTATAGGGAGGCAATGACTTACAAAGATGCCCGAGGGTGGCCAGACAGAACTTGCCTGTCAGCAGTCCAACTTTAGACTGCAGTTAGCTAGCAGGGACCATAAGATGCTCAGTAACCCATCTACTTATCTTTGCTTCTAAATAAGCTGTAATTAGGAATGTTACACTCTGTAAAAATTCTGTCTTTTCCCTTTTATGGGACTACTGGAAGGTATGCAATTATATCAGCACATCTCCTGATGACATTGACAGAACTGTCTAAATCTTCATTAATGTAACATTTGCTGAACCTGTTTTGCAAAAAAACTTATATTTTCTGAAAATTACATAACAGACACAAACTATCTACTGCACTGAGGTGTGCTTGCTGCAAGCATGATATGAACGCTACGTAGCCTCTGTTGTGTTCCAGCAGTCAGACCACTTCCTGTCCCACTCCCGGAACAAAACAGAGTTGGGCTGAGTGCTGCTCAGCCATTTAAGGGAAGCTTTGTATTCAATGATTTAAAGCTTCCTCTGATTGGCTGAGGCGAAGAGGTTGGCAGATGACATCACAAAATCTGCCTCTGCATACAAAGCTCCCTGTAAAAGGCTGAGCAGACTATTTTGTTCTGGAAATGGAATGGATGTCCCGGTCTAACTGCTGGAACAAAGTGAAGAACTGTATTAAAATGGACACTTGGGGACCTTGGATCCTGGTGAGAAATTTCCATGTGCTTTGTCCAACTGTGTATATAAATAATAGGCAGATAATCTTTGCCTGCCAATGGATAGCTTAATAGACACATGGACATACACTGGCAAGTGCAAATTGAGAAGGAAACTGAAATTCTATCTAAAGCTAGCCATTCATGCTTTGAAATCAACCAATTCCCCCATCCACACTGTTTAGCAGCTGCACTGCTGAATATTGTATTGTATATTGTATGCCTGAATATCCAAACAGCGACTGCATCTGATAGTATGCAGTCATTATCCAGATAACTATTTTCCATTAGGCACCTTCAATTTTGAAGCCAACTTTTGTTGATAGATGGTACCGATTGAATCAATCAAAATTCAAGCTCTGTATGGGCAGCTTTATAATGGAGTAAAAACTACAAGGCTTACACACCGAACCCCCATCAACACCGAACCCCCATCAACACCGAACCCCCATCAACACCAAACCCCCAACAACACCAAACCCCCAACAACACCAAACCCCTAACAACAACATACAGAGATTTACAATTACAATTGTCCTGCTGTATCCCTTTAACCTCCCTGGCGGTGTTCCCGAGTGTAGCTCGGGGTAAAATTTCTATACCAAGAGCGGTAACCCCCCCCCGAGCTACACTCGGGCTTACCATGCGGCGTTGCTCAGGGGGTCCCTGCAGCACTTACCTTGTCCTTCGCTCCCGCGATGTGTCCCCTGCAGCGTCCCCGGCCATCTCCTCCTGCCGATGCCGGCATCCGGCTTCTGTGTTCCGGTCCCTGTGACGTCGGGACGTATGGGCGCCGGAACCGGCGGGAAATTTGAAATTTTTAAAAAATGACATTTTTGCTGTCATTGCTGTTTCAATGCATTTCACATACATTTTGTCCCGAGTGCTTTGTCCGGCGCCCTGCCTGCATTTTGACTGTTCTTTCTGCCTGGACACTGAGAAAAGTCCATGGCGTCCAAAAAAAGCGTCCCTTTACGTCAAAAGCGGTTTTAGACCGGCTAGAGAACAGCGATAGTAAATCAGAACCACTTGCAGAATTGAGTGATAATGATTGGTGGGGGAAATTCCTCATCAGACACTGAAAACGATTTTGCGACTTTGCTCAGCGATGTGTGAATTTGCCTCTGTATTTCAAACTTCAGTGTTTTTGATTTGATTATATTATTGAATTAAAATTATTATTATTATATTATTTTTTATGATTATTTATTAAATTATAATTTATGATTTCGTGTTTCAAGTTTTAGCCTCCCCGGGATGTTTACTAGACTCTTGTTCGGACAGATTTCAGTGAGTTATTCCTAAGAATTACAGCCTACAATAAAAAACGACACATTTCCATGCAAAAAAATGGTACCGCTTTCAGCACAAAAAAATCGGAAAGAATCAGACCGCCAGGGAGGTTAAAGGGTATTTTCACATTTGCAGCCAAACTGGGATAACACCAACTTTAACATTTCTACATGTTCCCATAGAATACCTTAGATTCATATTAACCTCCCTGGCGGTCTGATTATTTCAGATTTTTTTGTGCTGAAAGCGGTACATTTTTTTGCATGGAAATATGTAGTTTTTTATTGTAGGCTGTAATTTTTAGGAATAACTCCCTGAAATCTGTCTGAACAAGAGTCTAGTAAACATCCCGGGGAGGATAAAACTTGAAACACGAAATCATAAATTATAATTTAATAAATAATCATAAAAAATAATAATATAATAATAATAAATGTAATTCAATAATATAATCAAACCAAAAACACTGAAATGTGAAATATAGCGCCAAGTTTGCACATCGCTGAGCAAAGTCGCAAAATTGTTTTCAGTGTCTGATGATGAATTTCCCCCACCAATCATTATCACTCAATTCTGCAAGTGGTTCTGATTTACTATCGCTGTTCTCTAGCCGGTCTAAACCTGCGTCTGACCTAAAGGGACGCTTTTTGGACGCCATGGACTTTTCTAAGTTTCCAGGCAGAAAGAACAGTCAAAATGCAGGCAGGGCGCCGGACAAAGCACTCGGGACACAATGTATGTGAAATGCATTGAAACAGCAACAGCAAAAATGTCATTTTTAAAAAATTTCAAATTTGCCGCAGGTTCCGGCGCCCATACATCCCGACGTCACAGGGACCGGAACACAGGAGCCGGATGCCGGCATCGGCCGGAGGAGATGGCCGGGGACGCTGCAGGGGACACATCGCGGGAGCGAAGGACAAGGTAAGTGCTGCAGGGACCCCCAGAGTAACGCCCCATGGTAAGCCCGAGTGTAGCTCGGGGGGGGGGGGGGGGTACAGCTTTTGGTACTCAAATTTTATCCCGAGCTACACTCGGGAATACCGCTAAGGAGGTTAAAGGCTTTTTTTTTTTTTTTTTAAACAAACATGTTCTACTCGCCTGCTTTGTTCAATGGTTTTGCCTCTGTTTTGGTATTGGGCAGGAAGTTAAGGGGACAAAGAAGGAAAATCACTGACAATTGTTACAACCCTCCCTTACTCTATTCAAAACTATATTGAAAAAAAGAAAAAAAAAAAAAAGAAAAAAAAGTTTTGTCTTTAGTTCTACCTAGAGAAACCATTTAAAATTTGTTGCTTACCGTTAATTCCAGCACTGAGAAATCCTGCTTAGTTCTTTTGTTTATGAAGGGGGTGGGATGCTGTATTTGCAATAATTAACCCTGTCTGTACTGTGCTGGCAGATCTCATCATCAATTGTAAACTGGATTTGGGCACTGCCTGTCCCAATAAAGGGTTAAAGATTTAGAACCCGGCCTTCTGCATTGTATGTTAATGTGAAGCCGTCTGTCCTTGAGTCACTCTGAAATTGTTCAGAAATGCTTGCAGTCTACCATAAGGCCTTCTTCTGGGAAACATCTACAAAGTAAGACTTTTTTTTTTTTTAATAAATAAGTGTTGTATGAATGATAGCACAACATGGCGGGATTCTCAACTTTGACTGCAAAAGTGGAAATATACTTTAGGATAAAACATAGCACAACTGCAATTTTGGGAAACAATGTAAAATGAAAATACATGACCAGCTGAAACTACCATACAAACGATGTCTCATGAGTACAGTACTGTAATAGTTGCTGGCTGTGCAGAAATTCATTGACTCAGAATTAATGTCTCCCTGTCAAATAATATTACAGAGACATATGGATCAATGGTGCATCAGACTACTCGGCCACATGCAGTACAAATAACCACACTGATGTAGTAGTCAGTGATAATTACAGCTTTAAAGCAGTATTAAACCCAAAAGCACATATTTTTATTGCAGCGTCCCAACCCTTAGATTTGGTGGCTGCATTAGTTTTCTTTTTTAGGCTTTCTTCTATTTTAACCTGGTGATCAGGCCAGTAAGCCCACTGTTCAACAGAACAAGCTCTCCTGCAAATGTAGCAGAGGGATGAGACAAACCATTTCCATTGACGGGGGTGCTTACACTGATCAGCCTTTGTTTATGTAAAACCTTTATTCCTAAAAGGAAAAAAAACCTGTTTACTGTAACTGCTTATAAAGTGTTAGCTAGAGTTTGGATAGAATTTACTAATGCATCTAAATCTGGTAATACATCCAACCCTTCGCTCTCCCCCAGGTCAACAATGCTGCTATCCAAAGGAGCACCTGTGCTCCTTCATCCAGAGTGTTAGGCACCCAAATACTGGAGGTGTGTTACTGGCCATATCGTCAGGTGAAAACTGAGGAGAAAAACAAACAAAAAATAAAAATAAAAAACTGAAAATTGATGC
The DNA here is from genome assembly GCF_062004578.1 of Staurois parvus. Taxonomy (NCBI): domain Eukaryota; kingdom Metazoa; phylum Chordata; class Amphibia; order Anura; family Ranidae; genus Staurois; species Staurois parvus. The sequence goes on along the minus strand of NW_028318055.1, from coordinate 69,130 downwards.
AGACACCACATCTAATGATTGTGCAATGCTGCAATAGATGACATTTTTGGTTTTCGGTGTAATAGAGCTTTAAGTTAGCAAACCTGGCATCAGTGTAGTCTTCATAAACTGCAAACTGCAGCTGGAAGTAGAAGATGTTCTGAGTTGGATTTACATGTGTGGATCGGTTTGTTTTTGCATTGTATACTTAATCTGATCAGCTATTAAGCCGAACATGGATCCTAATCTTATACATAGATCCTAATCTTCATACGCAGATCCTAATCTTATACATAGATACTAATCTTATACATGGATACTAATCTTATACATGGATACTAATCTTATACATGGATACTAATCTTCATACGCAGATCCTAATCGTATACATAGATCCTAATCGTATACATAGATCCTAATCTTATACATAGATCCTAATCTTATACATGGATACTAATCTTATACATGGATACTAATCTTCATACGCAGATCCTAATCGTATACATAGATCCTAATCGTATACATAGATCCTAATCGTATACATAGATACTAATCGTATACATAGATACTAATCTTATACATGGATACTAATCGTATACATAGATCCTAATCATATACATGGATCCTAATCTTATACATGGATCCTAATCTTCATACGCAGATCCTAATCTTATACATAGATCCTAATCTTCATACGCAGATCCTAATCGTATACATAGATACTAATCTTATACATGGATACTAATCTTATACATAGATCCTAATCTTATACATGGATCCTAATCTTCATACGCAGATCCTAATCGTATACATAGATCCTAATCTTATACATGGATCCTAATCTTCATACACAGATCTTAATCGTATACATAGATCCTAATCTTATACATGGATCCTAATCTTCATACGCAGATCCTAATCGTATACATAGATCCTAATCTTATACATGGATCCTAATCTTCATACGCAGATCCTAATCGTATACATAGATACTAATCTTCATATGCAGATCCTAATCTTATACATAGATCCTAATCGTATACATAGATCCTAATCTTATACATAGATCCTAATCTTCATACGCAGATCCTAATCGTATACATAGATCCTAATCGTATACATAGATCCTAATCTTATACATAGATCCTAATCGTATACATAGATACTAATCTTCATACGCAGATCCTAATCGTATACATAGATCCTAATCTTCATACACAGAGTTGTGTTTTAAAAAAAATAAGCTTACCCGTGTTCTGGCGTTTAGCATTTTATGGGGTTTTTTTTTTTTTCTGTACCCAGAGAGCCTCATTTCCTGCTTCCCATATCATCTGGGCCTGTATTCAATGCATGCTCAGTATGTCTGTACAGCAGGGGCAGGGGGGGTTCAGGAACATGATCACGGTCAGGAAAACGTGAGGCATCAGGTTGCACATATTTTACCTTCTCTTTTTGGCCAGGTGGTGGAGCTATTGGCTGGTTTTCATGTTTTCCAGTCTCTCCATTTGCTATAAAACCATTTACAGAGTTAAAGTAGAACTAAAAGCAAAACCTTTTTTACATTTGGATAAAGTGGTGGGGGGTTAGAACCACTGTCAGGTTTTTTATTGCTGTCTGTGCCCCCACTAGGGAGTTTCACTCTCACTAATTTTCACCAGTGTCACTGAGAATGAAAGTAAGAGTACATTTAAATGTTTGAGTTTACACCAGTACAGGAATAGAGGTAAGCCATCCAATGGGTATTATTATACAGTATTTATAAAGCGCCAATAGTTGGCTCAGCGCTGTACATTACAAAGGGGGACAGAACATGTGACAGAACAATACCAATACAATGTGATACATGAGGGGATCGAGGGCCCTGCTCTTTCCAGCTTACAATCTAGTAACAGTGTTGCATGACCGTGCAATTGTCAAAGTGCAACAGCACCGAAAGCTGAAAAGTGGCCTGGGCATGAAGGGGGTATAAGTGCTCTGTAGGCAAGTGGTTAAAGAAAACCTCCCTCTACTTTATACAAAATGGACAAGAAAAGGTTTTGTCTTTAGACAATTCTAAATTGACGTAAATACTCATCCTAATACTTCATCCCTTATTAGACCGTTCATTCCAAAGTCTTTGTTGGACAAAAACAAGGAACGTACTATGATGATGTGTCTAGTGGTCTGTCAGGTATAAAATATGTCTATTGTCAAAATTTAAAATCATAAATTCCTTTCCACCTGCAATTTCAAGTATTTCTGGCCTTCCCTATCAGTCTGAATGATCTACTCTGTGAAGACCCCCCACATCTACTTCCTGGAATTGTGTGATAAGTATTCACTATGCCCCATGAGAAGTGACTGCTGTTCCCAGAGCCTGCCTTCTAAACTAAAGTTGTGCTAAGGAGGAGGAGTTTCAGGAGGCGGAGTCAGTACAGGAATCAATACTTGCAAGCAGCAAGGTACCATGGTATATGTAGTCCTTAGAAATTGAAAGCAAACAGCAGAGAAGCTGCAAAGCATGCAGAGAATCCAGACGATTTTGAAAGAAATGGCCAGCACACAGGCAGGACTCGCCGGCACACAGGCAGGACTCGCCGGCACACAGGCAGGACTCGCCGGCACACAGGCAGGACTCGCCGGCACACAGGCAGGACTCGCCGGCACACAGGCAGGACTCGCCGGCACACAGGCAGGACTCGCCGGCACACAGGCAGGACTCGCCGGCACACAGGCAGGACTCGCCGGCACACAGGCAGGACTCGCCGGCACACAGGCAGGACTCGCCGGCACACAGGCAGGACTCGCCGGCACACAGGCAGGACTCGCCAGCACACAGGCAGGACTCGCCAGCACACAGGCAGGACTCGCCAGCACACAGGCAGGACTCGCCAGCACACAGGCAGGACTCGCCAGCACACAGGCAGGACTCGCCAGCACACAGGCAGGACTCGCCAGCACACAGGCAGGACTCAACACAAAAGGAGGAGAATTTTTTGTTGTAAAGCTTATTGGTTTACCACAAGTAACTTTGTGTGTTTTATTACAATGCTGATGTTAGAAAATGAAAGTGTATGCGGTGACCATAAAATAAAAAATGTGTATATAGATAATAAAAACCGTTTAAAATGAATGGAGAAAAAAAACTATTAACTTAGTTTCCCTTTAAAACAATCAACTGTGAACCAACAAATCCGGAGACAGCAATGTAACTGGACACTGCCTGCAATATTCCTGCCAGGCAAAGCATTTGTTTAACCATTTGCCATCCACCCTAAAGCAGAAGTACTGCTACAGAGCTGCGCACAGCTGAGCAAAATCACGTATATACAAGCGATTTTCATTTCCGGGTAGGAGGCGCGTGCGCTGCCCACTCCGCTATTGGCGGCTGGGGATGTCAATCACCAATTCCCAGTCGGCACTTGGTGATCGTCAGCAAAGCTGACAGGGGAGAGATCTGTGTGTAAACTCTGCACAGCAGAGAGATGTAAAGCAGCATGTCTCCCAAATAAAACAGCACACGCCACACAATGTAAAACACAGTTAACCCTTTGATTGTCCCAGATGTTAACCCCATCCTGCCCAGTGTCATTAGTACAGTGCCAGTGCTTTTTATTAGCTCTGATTACTGTATTAGTTTCACAGGAGATGGCAGTCAGTCAGTTCCTCCCCAGTGTCAGAATGCCTGCCGCAGTCCCGCCATAAGTCCCTGATCGCTGCCATTACTAGTATAAAATAAAAATTCCATTATATATACCGCCATTTGTAGACACGAACTTTCACATAAACCAATATACAATTATTGGGATTTGTTTTAGCAAAGACATGTAGCAGAATACATTTTGGCCTAAATTTATGAAGAAATGTTATTTTTTAAATTTTTTAATTGGATATGTTTTATAGAAAAAAGTCAATCTTGTTTTGTTTGTTTTTTTTTTAATTGTAGCTCTTTGTTGTTTATAGCACAAAAAATAAAACCTGCAGGGGTGATCAACTACCACAGAAAGAGATCTCTATTTGTGGGAGAAAAAAAACAACAAATCTCATTTTTGTACAGCATTGTATGGTCGTGTAATTGTCAGTTAAAGTAACACAGCGCCGTATCGCAAAAAACGTGGGTAAACCAGGTTCAGGGGCTGCAGAGCAGCACATTATCAGCATGGAAACGCCATCAAAGTCGAGGTATCACAATACGAAAGGAGGATGTGGGGCAATTTATAAAGAATATAAAATTATATATTTTTATTCATCCAGGCAAAAAACTCTAAAGAGGAGTTCAGGTATGGATATATTTAAATAGTTACATTGGTCCAGCGCATCTCCACCAGCTTCGGGGGTCCCATGCCGAGCAGCTGCCCTGCTGAATTATGAGGCTTGGTAAGGGCATCGGAGAATGCTTTGCATTATTTTAATGAAGGAACAGGGGCGGACTGACAACTCATGGGGCCCCCGGGCAATAGGGGATCATGGGGCCCCTGTGTCCTTGCCCAAACTCAAAAAAGCCTATGAAAAAGGTACCAGGGGTATCTCATGGGGCCCCCTACTTACCTCGGGCCGTGCCCGAGTTTCCAAATGGTCAGTCCACCCCTGTGAAGAGTATACTCTGATAGGATGAGGTGGAGAGGTGGGGCAGTGAAATCACACACAAAAAAATATTTTCTCCTTTATTACCTGTTCCCCCTTGGGGCCAGACCCCAGAACCCAAATGCAAAGATTTTATCAGTAAATTACCCAAGAAAAGAAAATTTAATTCTCTGACAAAAAAAAACTGAAAAAAAAGCAGTTTCAATGGAGGAAGCGCTTAAGCCAGTTTCCATTAGGTTAAGACTCTGAGGCTACATACTGGCCAATAAGAAACCCTACATTAGGACAGATGGCTGCTCTGGAAGGTGGGACCAGGTTCATCTTAATACAAAAAAAAAAAATCACTATTTTCATAGTTTCAACTGTATCTCTAGGTTGTCCTGACAATTGGTGTTCTATGAATGTAACCTCCACTTTCTAATGTTTGTGTTAATGTCATGTTATGTTGATGATTTCTAGTAGCAAATCAATTCTTTGACCCCATAAACCATAGCATACTTCTTAAACATATTTTACCATATTACTGAAAAAAGGGAAATACTGCAGGCACCCCTCCCCCCACAAAAAAAATTAAGGTCTTTTTGTTTAATTCAATTGATCACTGATATAGTCAAATGAATGTCCATCTCCATGTACTAGGGAACATTCCCTGCTACATTTATTACATTTGTATGCCCGCTGCTTACAGTTTTGCTCCTCATTGCCCCTCAGCTCCAGACAACCCAATCGTCTGGGTAGTAGAGGACACAGTGAGGTTAGGGGAGCGGGAACAATGATGATACATGCAACTAATATGAATGATCAATGCAGGCTACTGCTGCTGTCAAAGCAGCATATGGTACACCAGGGTGGCTTAATGTACATGTGTCAAACACAAGGTCTGCGGGCCAAATCCGTCCCACCGGGCCACTTCATGTGGCCCTCGCACCTCTGCTGCGACTGTGGCACCCCCCTCGTCTCCATCCTCTCCTTGTCTCAGCAGTCAGCAGCAGAGAGGACAGAACTCCTCCTACAGATCCTGTGCTTCTCTGTGCAGCTGCAGCACCCCCTCGTCTCCATCCTCTCCTTGTCTCAGCAGTCAGCAGCAGAGAGGACAGAACTCCTCCTACAGATCCTGTGCTTCTCTGTGCAGCTGCAGCACCCCCTCGTCTCCATCCTCTCCTTGTCTCAGCAGTCAGCAGCAGAGAGGACAGAACTCCTCCTACAGATCCTGTGCTTCTCTGTGCAGCTGCAGCACCCCCTCGTCTCCATCCTCTCCTTGTCTCAGCAGTCAGCAGCAGAGAGGACAGAACTCCTCCTACAGATCCTGTGCTTCTCTGTGCAGCTGCAGCACCCCCTCGTCTCCATCCTCTCCTTGTCTCAGCAGTCAGCAGCAGAGAGGACAGAACTCCTCCTACAGATCCTGTGCTTCTCTGTGCAGCTGCAGCACCCCCTCGTCTCCATCCTCTCCTTGTCTCAGCAGTCAGCAGCAGAGAGGACAGAACTCCTCCTACAGATCCTGTGCTTCTCTGTGCAGCTGCAGCACCCCCTCGTCTCCGCCTCCACTGGTTTCAGCCGACTCCAGCCCTCCTCTGGTCTTACTCCAGACCCTGTACATTCTTCCCAGCAGCAACAAGGTAAGGGAGGTGCACTGTGATGTAAGAGGGAGGGGGACTCTTGACAGGTGGTGGTGGGGTTTGGGGGGGCTGTTGACATCTGATGTAAGGAGTGGTGGGTTGCTCTGCACATCTAGTCTTACATATAAAACCAGCCCTTTGAGGGTAACCATAATGCTGTTGTGGCCCACGATGAAAATGAGTTTGACACCCCTGGCTTAATGGGACCCCGTTAGAGGCGGTGGCCATCAAAAAAAGCACCTGAGAACAGGCAATTTGACAGATGAAATGAATAGCAACCAAAGGCTTGGGAAGAACGTACAGAGCAAACATGGTGCTGAGGTCCGTAATACATGCTTTTATCTTTTCAGGGTTTTAGAACATTTTTTAAAAATCTACTGCCCCCTACACTGCAGCACCTGTTTTACCCTCTCATGATAGGATACAGTAAGGAGAATGGAGGGAAAGCTCTCCAAGTCAGACAAAGCTCTATTACTTTGCATAGTGCTGGCTGTGAACATGTGTATGGGACCAGTGAGAGAGAAGGCTCTAATTGCTAGTACAGTGTATGGGACCAGTGAGAGAGAAGGCTCTAATTGCTAGTACAGTGTATGGGACCAGTGAGAGAGAAGGCTCTAATTGCTAGTACAGTGTATGGGACCAGTGAGAGAGAAGGCTCTAATTGCTAGTACAGTGTATGGGACCAGTGAGAGAGAAGGCTCTAATTGCTAGTACAGTGTATGGGACCAGTGAGAGAGAAGGCTCTAATTGCTAGTACAGTGTATGGGACCAGTGAGAGAGAAGGCTCTAATTGCTAGTACAGTGTATGGGACCAGTGAGAGAGAAGGCTCTAATTGCTAGTATAGTGTATGGGACCAGTGAGAGAGAAGGCTCTAATTGCTAGTACAGTGTATGGGACCAGTGAGAGAGAAGGCTCTAATTGCTAGTACAGTGTATGGGACCAGTGAGAGAGAAGGCTCTAATTGCTAGTACAGTGTATGGGACCAGTGAGAGAGAAGGCTCTAATTGCTAGTACAGTGTATGGGACCAGTGAGAGAGAAGGCTCTAATTGCTAGTACAGTCTATGGGGCCAGTGAGAGAGAAGGCTCTAATTGCTAGTACAGTCTATTAAACCTCTTTCTGTAATATTAATAGTTGGTTCTGGCAAGCTTGGACTAGTAAACCTGGAATTCATCTTTAAAAACAGAGTTATACATTTTCCTAGTTACTGTACAGGTAGATTTGTGTGAACACTCACCCGTGGCCTGAAGGTGCAATGAAGTACAAACAACAGTGCACACGGTTGTCTGGCATCTGACGTCTGTTTACGCGAGATTCTGCATTAAGGTAGTCTTCAAATTTACTGTCAATATAGTCAATAACCGGCTGCCAACTGAAATCAGAAAAATGATTACTGTAGTTATTCCACCCAAGAACCATTAAATATGCACACATTTGTAACGTACGTGGCCAATGTATTGGATTATCAACGTTTTATTGGCACTATTTTTCCATTTTATTTACTTTAGCCAATTTGTTAGGGATTTACGTCGGAGTCATTGCTTCTGTCAACTCTGAATGGCTCAATGTGACCCCACTGGAGAGATTAATCTCCCTTTTTCTCATGGCAGCAGTCAAAACATGAAGGGAGTAGTTGTCACTGTGGTAGGAAGAAAGACAATCAATTTGATCATAGACCTAACACAGAAGCCTGAAAGATTTAACATCTCCCTGCTCTAATTTTTTTTCTCTTTAAATGGCTGGAGTTGGACGTCAGGGATCCTTCTCTTTCAAAGGTAACTGGCACAGGCGTGCCTATTCCCAAATTCAACCATCCCTCTTGTGCCCCGAGATGAAAAATTGTGCACAATTACATTACTGTTCATACACATGCATGAGGACTCTACTATGCCAATATCAAAGAGAGAGGGAGTAAGTCTGCCTCCAAACACTGTGCATGAGTACCCCAACCTCACGTGAACATGAATATGAATCTACGGGGCCCATGAAGCTCTCATAACAATGATACAAGAGCCTTGAAAGGGAAGGAAAAGACTTTACAATCAATGTTGTGTGGGATCGAGACATGGACACAGTCTTCCTAAATTTCCCTGTATAGGACATCGAGCTATGAATGCCTACAGACTACAGAACAGGTTCACAGTGCTTAGATACTGACCGGGGGCCATCTTACCATATAATAACTAGCCAACCCAAAATCTAATACTGCTACGTGTCTAAGGGAACAAAAGAAATCTCAAATCTCTTGTTAGACTGCTAAGGGATGTACAGTTTCCCATATGCATAGTATATATATTTTTTTTTAAATTTTGCAACATATCAATTGTACCAAAATCAAATACTTGCATATTTACTGCAGCTAGCAAGTTCAGTAGTTTCCTGTAGCTTACTAATATGTTGTAGTGCAGCCCAGAGAAGATCTAATGGCACAAATGACCAAGAAGAGAATCACTTGCCTTCTAGCAGAGCCTGGGCGGTTGGTTTAGTCAGTTATACACAGGCTACCAACAGCCATGCCCATAGTGCTGGCCTTTTAAATGCAAGGTATGTCTTTAAACCTGAGTGATATGGATGTACTCTGTATAAGAAAAATGCTTAAACACTTCTCAACTAGAATCACTTTATCAAGCTGTTGTATTCGTTCTCATCTGCAGGAGCGGAAACAAAAAAAACAAATCTGAAATCGCAGCACCCTAGAAACTAGAAGAGTGCTAAGTAAACTGAAATGCTGCAGGTACTGCGCAACAAACGCGCAATAAAAATTCTTCACAATGAAAAACGACTATTACCAGTTGCTATTATCCACCGCATCGCCAAACCCGGGTGTGTCCACTATTGTGAGAAGCAGCTGAACTCCACCTTCTTTAATTAGCACTTTTGACTGTTCAACCTGCAACACAAAACAAAGAAGAAATATAAGTCAGAAAATTCTGATATGCTCTATAGAATACATATATAAAATTCAGGCAGCAAAGTAACGATCTCAGCAAAGTGGGGGCACATATTGGATCTTACAAAGGTTACGGGAAAGGGGATCGGAGCCCACTAAGTGTAAGTAACTCACCATGAACGTCTAATATTATTATTATTATAACACAGGAGTTATAGTTTATTTCCTCTCTTTTGGTCAGGTAAACGTACCACGGAGAGGGTTTTGTTAGATCTATTTGATAAGAGCAAAAAATACCTGGTGATTCCAACACAAATCTAAGGTGCCGGTTTACTTATGCAGACATTTCAAACAATGTTAACAGGAAATTTGTTAGGACTACAGAACACTTCCTCCCTACAATTGAGAAGTGCAAAGATGGGGGGTGTGTTGTGTATTCTTAGGGTGACAATAGTGCTCCACAGTGAGTACACATTGCCTCCCTAATGCAGGCCATAGATGGGGAGAAAATTGGCCGATTTTTATTTAAATCGGCCGACGTTACCAGGAAGGGTAACAAAAAAAAAAAAAAAAAAACGGGCGATTTTTATCCCGTCTACAGCCGGCAAAAAGTGTCTCTGCAGACGGGACACAAAGGACCTGCACTACAAAGAATTCTCTTTTGAAAATCTTTTCTAAGAATTTCCGTTCAAAATTCGCACCATTAGTAGGCCACAGCAACGTCCGATTTTTGAGCAACCATCGAGTTTGAGTGATCGGACATGTTGGAAATGTTTTGAAAAACAAATGAGTTTCTAATCAATGATGGAAGAATCGTGCGAGAAATGTAATTGAAAAAATTAGCATGAACTGCAAACTGGAAAGAAAAGAAAATGCTTGACCACGAAAATTCTTTTCTGTAGCAACAGGAGGTGACATTAAAGGCTTGAATGGTCGAATGTCGAAATCAATGGTGGCATCACTGGATTACAAAATGCACAAAATTTCCGATTTTCTAAAGAAAATTAGTTTGGAATTTGACCCGTGTATGGCCTGCAATTATATAATATGAGGTCAAACCTAAACACTTTAAATTTGTATACAATCAGGCAGGCCAGTGCACTACGTAATTGAAGGTAAATTTAAAGAAAATTGTATAATGTATGGTCAGCTTAAAGGGATGCAGACCCTGCAGCTTTCCTCAGAGTCCTGCAGGTGCAGCAGCTGATTGAGAATAATAAAACTACTCCCATAGTCACTCTACACAACATGGACACAAACCGCTTGTTCTTCAGAACAACAAAAGTTTATTAACCTTGCGATGTACATTGATCATCCTGAGGAGAAGGTTTTTTTCTCAACAAAAGTAGAGTTACTCTAACTGTGGTATCTTCATTAGTTTTAATTGTTCAAAGAACTTTTTCAGCAAATACAGAAAATCTGTTGATACTGCTGGAGATGTACTGTCCTTGTCACTACCTGTTAGTGACCCCCCACCACTGGAGATGAAGACATTTCCAAGGTTGACGCAGAGCTTACATTTGTTATAAGTAAATATTACTGCTCCCAAGTACATAAACATTAAAGCCGAGTTCCAGTCCCCATAATAAAAAAAAAAAAAAACAAAACAAAAAAAAAAAAACACACCTCCCCCGTTGTCCAAAGAACCTCTGGATAGGACGCTGAGTACGTGCACTCAACTTCTTTGGTCGACCATGCCAAGGTCTATTCTGAGTGGAACCTGCCCTGTTACACCGCTGTATGGTCTTGGCCACCGTGCTGCAGCTCAGTTTCAGGGTCCTGACAATCTTCTTATAGCCTCGGCCATCTTTATGTAGAGCAACAATTCTTTTTTTCAGATCCTCAGAGTTCTTTGCCATGAGGTGCCATGCTAAACTTCCAGTGACCAGTATGAGAGAGTGAGAGCGATAACAAAAAATTTAACACACCTGGGACCTTGTAACACTAAGAAGTCACATGACAACAGGGAGGGAGAATGGCTAATTGGGCCCAATTTGGACCTTGTCACTTAGGGGTGGACTCACTTTTGTTGCCAGCAGTTTAGACATTAATGGCTGTGTGTTGAGTTATTTTGAGGGGACAACAAATTTCCATGTTATACAAGCTGTACACTGACTACGTCACATTGTAGCAAAGTGTCATTTCTTCAGTGTTGTCACATGAAGAGATAATAAAATATTTACAAAAATGTGAGGGGGGTTCTCACTTCTGGGAGATATTGTAAGTATTGATTTTGTATTTACACGTTTCATTGTTTACTGTTATACTTGGCTAAGTATTAAACTTGTTTTTTTGACAGTTCAGACCCTTCACAAGGTTTGGATCCTGAACCTTCAAAAGTGTGTGTTGGAACAACGAATCATTTTATATATCTGGGCCTGATCATGGACTCGGCTCATGCCAGAAACCGCTTTCCACCAGAAGAAAAGTCAAACCCTCCGCTCTGTGAGATACTGTATAACACATGCTAGTTGTGTAAATCTAAATTTCCTTACATAGATCTCAGAAGCAGGCAGGTTCCATGATGGATGTGGGCATCTGAAGCCGGCTACTGTACACTTCATGGATTAGGTGCTGCGGTCTATCGCAGCCTGCACCTTTTGATCTCGCGCCTTCGCAGCAAGGAGACTGAGCGGCACAAGTTCTTTGGAAAAAACGAGATATTACAAGGGGCGGATGCTCACTGATTCCTGGGATGGATAACGCACCGATCCCAGGTAACAACAGGTGGCTGGAGATGACATACCTCACTGTGGCAAGGTACAACGGAAGTGCTTTTAGTATGGCAAAAATAAAGGGTATGGAAACTTAATAAGAAAAAACAAAAAAAAAAACCTCCTAAACTATATATGAACAATCAGGAATACCGTATTTGCCGGCGTATAAGACGACTTTTTGACCCTTGAAAATCTTCTCAAAAGTCGGGGGTCGTCTTATACGCCGGTACACATGTTTAGGGGGGCTGCGGCATTAAGTACAGGGGTTTGCAGGGGCTGATGTCTCTTACCTGGATCCAGTCCCACGACGATCCGGTCCAGGAAGCGCGGCGTCTCCTTCAGTTCGGCCACTGGATGTTCGTGCGGCTGCTCGGCTCCGCCTCCTCACCGGTGATTGGCCGCCAGAACTGTAGCTCAGGAAAGGCACACAGGCGGCCAATCACCGGCGAGGGGGCGGAGCCGAGCGGCCCCGCGAAAATTGAGTGCCGGAGCAGCAGGTAAGTGTTCTGTGTAGAGGTGCTGCTGCAACCACATATGCTGGCTGCAGCAGCACCATACGAGAACAGGGTCAGCAAGTGTCAGTGGGAGGAATAGTGCCCCATCATTGGTGTCACTGATACCAATGATGGGGCACTATTCCTCCCCCCCACTGACAACCAATGATGGGGCACTATTCCCCCCCCCCCACTGACACCAACGATGGGGCACTATTCCACCCCCCACTGACACCAATGATGGGGCACTATTCCACCCCCCACTGACACCAATGATGGGGCACTATTCCACCCCCCACTGACACCAATGATGGGACACCATTCCTCCCACTGACATCAATGATGGGGCACTATTCCACCCCCCACTGACACCAATGATGGGGCACTATTCCACCCCTCACTGACATCAATGATGGGGCACTATTCCTCCCACTGACACCAATGACGGGGCACTATTCCTCCCACTGACACCAATGACGGGGCACTATTCCTCCCACTGACACCAATGATGGGGCACTATTCCTGCCACTGATACCAATGATGGGGCACTATTCCTCCCACTGACACCAATGATGGGGCACTATTCCTACCACTGATACCAATGATGGGGCACTATTCCTACCACTGATACCAATGATGGGGCACTATTCCTCCCACTGACACCAATGATGGGGCACTATTCCTACCACTGACACCAATGATGGGGCACTATTCCTCCCACTGACACCAATGATGGGGCACTATTCCTCCCACTGATACCAATGATGGGGCACTATTCCTCCCACTGACACCAATGATGGGGCACTGTTCCTCCCACTGACACCAATGATGGAGCACTATTCCTCCACTGATACTAATGATGGGACACTATTCCTCCCACTGGTGTGCATTGGAAGAGGGGTAGTCTTATACGGCGAGTATAGCCCAAACACTACATTTTAGCAGAAAAAGTAGGGGGGTCGTCTTATACGCCGGCAAATACGGTAATTAAAAAAAAAAAAAAAAAATCAGGTGGAACTCCACTTTAAGGTCTACTTGCACCATTGCAGATATAAAAACACAGAAGGTTTGCTTTATGTTTTCATGCTGGAAAAACTAAATATGAATATTCAGCATCTGAAAACTAAAAGGATAAAAAAAAAAAAAAAAAGAAGCCGTAGGCTGCATAAAATTGCAACCCAAACTGCAACAGTGAAAATGGACTCCTACAAACTGGTAAAACATCAACAATTAATCACAGTTCCAAAATTTGTTTTAACAGAATATAGAATATAAATAGTAAAGAAAACAAGTTGACAATATTATAAACGGCTCACAAGACAATTTGCAGGCACACAGGTTCTCTCATATTATATTTTTGATTATTCAATGTTTTATTATCTGTAATATCTATACAAACAAATGCTGCTTTCCGTCAGTGTAGTCCACGTGCTCATGTGAAACTTCCAGCTAACTCCCAGAATGTAGCATTGTTCCCATACATGGTCAAACATGCAGTAAAACATCTGGAAATGATCCAAGAAAACAGAACTGTAAAGCCGTGTCGTTCACGTTTAGACTTCCAACTGTATCCCATCATCTGCTTCAGCCAGAACTCCCCAGAGGCTCATGGAAAACAAATTAGCTCCAGTCTTGGAATTTCAAACTTTTCTCAGCAAACCCACTCCAAATGGCTGTTTTCCCATGCACTCCCCCAGGCGGGTCATTTCCATCTATTTGAAATGCCTATTTGCATCTCCAAACACAGCACTTAAAGAAGGAAGCCATGACCGGAAAGGCATAAAGTATCATAAAACAAATATATGTTTGTACATGAGGCATGCATGCTTCACAAAGGGTGGTGCCTCAGCATCTGAACCCAACATACTTCCATAGAATGCCTGGAAAGTAGGCACAATATTAAAAACAGAAAACGCAGAGGCATTCTTACACGGGGTAAAGCATATTTTAGCTTTGGAATTATATAAAAACACAACCGCATATAAATCAGAATTACAATAACAACATAGGCCTGCATACTGTAGTAATGGCAGCAAACAGCTTAGCAAACCATTAAAACTCAGAAGTGAGCTATTAAATGCAAAGGTTTTGTAAGCAAGGCACTTCAACAGCCAGCAATACAAAGCTCATGGCCTCAAATTTCCAATAATGCTGTTAAAGTGGTTCTAAAAAGGCAGAAGATTGTTTTTTAATTCATTCTATACCTTAAGGTAAAAATCCTTCTGTGTTCAGCTCCCCCACCCTCCCTTTATATTTACCTGAGCCCTATCTTGATCCAGCACTGTTCCCGCTCTCTCCCTCCTCACTGTACAGGGAGGCAGCAGCGGAAGCTATTGGCTCCTGCTGCAGTCAATCACAGCCTGTGAGGAGGGAGCAGAGGGTGGGGTCCAGTAACGATCTTTGGGCTGGTCCATGCCATATGCAGTTCAGTGCATCACAAACGCATGCATAGTGTTTCCCATGTACTCCCATGGCCCTAGTTCACACCAGTGCAGTCAGTTCCAGTGCTTTCTGGCGCAGAAAACACAACAAAATGCATCAAAAACGCACCGGAACGGAGTATGATGTGAACTGTAAGCAAAAGCGCACCCAGAAAGCATGAGGGAAGCATTTTTGTTGCATGAACTGGTATAGAAGGACCTTTGTGTCTTTAGACTTCTGTTTCAAGCCCTGAGGAAGGGGCAACTTGTTGCCTCACAAATGTGTTTTGTTTTTTATTGTGAAATTTTCAACCTTTTGATCTGGTGCTCATTGTTGTAGGATCACAGATTTATTCCCAGTCACCCCTTGTGGGAGGTCTGTCAGCGTTGGGATCAGCCTCACCAAACAAGATGAGCTTATCTGAAAACATTCTTCATTTGATCTTTGAACATAGGAATCCCAGCACCCCTGAAACGTTGTTTATAGAAGTTGAAAGAGGAGGTTATCAAACCCAGGATTCAAATGCAGAGTCCGAGGAGCGGAGGGTTTGACTTTTCTTCTGGTGGAAAGCGGTTTCTGGCATGAGCCGAGTCCATGATCAGGCCCAGACATGATGGCCCATGACAATGATTAGTTGTTCCAACACACACTTTTGAAGGTTCAGGATCCAAACCTTGTGAAGGGTCTGAACTGTCAAAAAACATTTAATACTTAGCCAAGTATAACAGTAAACAATGAAAATTGTAAATACAAAATCAATACTTACAGTATCTCCCAGAAGTGAGTTCACCCCTCACATTTTTGTCAATATTTGATTCTCTCTTTTCATGTGACAACACTGAAGAAATGACACTTTGCTACAATGTGACGTAGTCAGTGTACAGCTTGTATAACATGGAAATTTGCTGTCCCCTCAAAATAACTCAACACACCGCCATTAATGTCTAAACCGCTGGCAACAAAAGTGAGTCCACCCCTAAGTGAAAATGTCCAAATTGGGCCCAATTAGCCATTTTCCCTCCCCGATGTCATGTGACTCATTGGTGTTACAAGGTCTCAGGTGTGAATGGGGGGCAGGTGTGTTAAAGTTGCTGTTATCGCTCTCACGCTCTCATACTGGTCACTGGAAGTTCAACATGGCACCTCATGGCAAAGAACTCTGAGGATCTGAAAAAGAATTGTTGCTCTACATAAAGATGGCCGAGGCTATAAGAAGATTGCAAAGACCCTGAAACTGAGCTGCAGCACGGTGACCAAGACCATACAGCGGTTTAACAGGACAGGTTCCACTCAGAACAGGCCTCGCCATGGTCCACCAAAGAAGTTGAGTGCACGTGCTCAGCGTCATATCCAGAGGTTGTCTTTGTGAAATAGACGTATGAGTGCTGCCAGCATTGCTGCAGAGGGTGAAGGGGGTCAGCCTGTCAGTGGGGCCAGCATTGCTGCAGAGGGTGAAGGGTGAAGGGTGGGGGTGGGGGGTCAGCCTGTTAGCGCTCAGACCATACGCCGCACACTGCATCAATTGGTCTGCATGGCTGCCATCCCAGAAGGACGCCTCTTCTAAAGATGATGCACAAGAAAGCCCGCAAACAGTTTGCTGAAGACAAGCAGACTAAGGACATGGAGTACTGGAACCGTCTCCTGTGGTCTGATGACACCAAGATCAACTGATTGGGTTCAGATGGTGTCAGGCGTGTGTGGCAGCAACCAGGTGAGGAGTACAAAGACAAGTGTGTCTTGCCTACAGTCAAGCATGGTGGTGGGAGTGTCATGGTCTGGGGCTGCGTGGCGGTGGGGGTGTCATGGTCTGGGGCTGCATGGTGGTGGGAGTGTCATGGTCTGGGGCTGCATGAGTGCTGTCGGCACTGGGGGGCTACAGTTCATTGAGGGAACCATGAATGCCAACATGTACTGTGACATACTGAAGCAGAGCATGATCCCCTCCCTTCAGAGACTGGGCCGCAGGGCAGTATTCTGACATAACGACCCCAAACACACCTCCAAGACAACCGCTGCCTTGCTAAAGAAGCTGAGGGTAAAGGTGATGGACTGCCCAGCAAGCATGTCTTCAGACCTAAACCCTATTGAGTATCTGTGGGGGCATCCTCTAATGGAAGGTGGTGGAGTGCAAGATCTCCAGCATCCACCTCTGTGATGTCATCATGGAGGAGAGGAAGAGGACTCCAGTGGCAACCTGTAAAGCTCTGGTGAACTCCATGCCCAAGAGGGTTAAGGCAGTGCTGGAAAATAATGGCGGCCACACTGAATATTGACACTTTGGGCCCAATTTGGACCTCGTCACTTAGGGGGGGACTCACTTTTGTTGCCAGTGGTTTAGACATTTATGGCGGTGTGTTGAGTGATGTTGGGGGGACAGCAAATTTCCATGTTATACAAGCTGTACACTGACTACGTCACATTGTAGCAAAGTGTCATTTCTTCAGTGTTGTCACATGAAAAGATAGAATCAAATATTTACAAAAATGTGAGGGGGGGACTCACTTCTGGGAGATACTGTATGTGTGGATTGATTGGAGGCACTGCTGTGGAATATTCCTTCCTTATAATTACTACTAAGTGTAACTTAGGTTCCCTGTTTGGCCAATCACATGGCATGTTTGATCCCTGCAGTAAAAGACAATGGAGGAGTCCAGTTCACCCTGTTATAGTGAAGGTGGAAGCTGGTAATAATTCTGTTTCCTACTAATGTAGGTCAAGGACAAAGCATCCCTGAAGCGACCACAAATTATAGTTCTGTAATTGAAGCTAATTTTGTTCACGTTAGATCTGACAAGTGCATTAGGAGGGCACTTAAAAGTGAAACGATAATTGTTTAAGGTCTATCAACTGTTTAATCGTTTTTATTTCAATCCATAACAATTTTCAGAGCTAGAAGTTGGATTTCCTAATAGCAAAGTTCAGCGCTGCCTGTAGGTTTTCTAGAAGAATACAGATTGGTAGTAAACGCATTTCTTATACAGTCCTTTTACCTTCAGGTAAACATATAATAAAACCTAAATGTATAAAGCTTGTGAGCTGCTATGTGAGTGAAAATCGCTTCTAATGACGAATTGTGAGTCGCCCACACCTAACATACTCATACTAGTGAGTCACAGCAATACAAAACACCTGAAGATAAAATGAATATCTCCTAAAAGTGCACCGTTTAGGAGATATTTTAGTGAGCGTCAGCCGGTGACATCACCAGCGCATGCGCTAAGGGGAAAGCATACGCATGGCGATTCTTCAGGGCTGTGTGTCGCAGCTGTAGCTTCATCATCGCGTCTTTGGGAACCCAGAAAAAGGACCGAGTGAAGATGGAAGCCAAGTGGCGGTGACAGTGCGTTGGAGGGCTTGTTTCTCAGGCAAGTCTTTCATAATGTGAACGTATACAATGCATACATTATGACGTCACCTTGCAGAGAATTTTTATTTTTAAGTGTTACTAAACCCACCACAGTAAAATCAGTCTGTACATTCAGTAAAGCATGCTTGTTATTCTCACTGCGGAACCTAAGGGGTTAATCACCTACATTGTGTAAAAAGGTGGTTTGATCCTGTCTTCTCAGATCCTCACCTTCTCCCAGAGTCCCCTTCTTATCTCGATAAAACATATCGAGTGCAGTCACTCTGCACATGCTCAGTTTGTTGTGTATTGCTAGAGAGGTGTTTGTCTTGGGAGAGTGCATGTGATCAGCACAGGGCCAATCAGCACTGTCCAGACCGAGGTCAGGGGTTTTGCATCCTCCTAGAGAAGAAAGAAAACTCCTCCTACAAGCTTTAGCTAGTGCTGGGCTGGACACAGATAGAAGTCACAAGACTGCTCTAACTTTTGAGGAGAAATTTAGCAGTTTATATTTACTAAAATAATTGCACTCACATGTTCTGTGTACTGTGGGAGACCAGATATAGTGAATGCAGGGTCCGGGGAGACCGGATATAGCGAATGCGGGGTCCGGGGAGACCAGATATAGCGAATGCGGGGTCCGGGGAGACCGGATATAGCGAATGCGGGGTCCGGGGAGACCAGATATAGCGAATGCGGGGTCCGGGGAGACCAGATATAGCGGATGCGGGGTCCGGGGAGACCAGATATAGCGGATGCGGGGTCCGGGGAGACCAGATATAGCGGATGCGGGGTCCGGGGAGACCAGATATAGCGGATGCGGGGTCCGGGGAGACCAGATATAGCGGATGCGGGGTCCGGGGAGACCAGATATAGCGGATGCGGGGTCCGGGGAGACCAGATATAGCGGATGCGGGGTCCGGGGAGACCAGATATAGCGGATGCGGGGTCCGGGGAGACCAGATATAGCGGATGCGGGGTCCGGGGAGACCAGATATAGCGGATGCGGGGTCCGGGGAGACCAGATATAGCGGATGCGGGGTCCGGGGAGACCAGATATAGCGGATGCGGGGTCCGGGGAGACCAGATATAGCGGATGCGGGGTCCGGGGAGACCAGATATAGCGGATGCGGGGTCCGGGGAGACCAGATATAGCGGATGCGGGGTCCGGGGAGACCAGATATAGCGGATGCGGGGTCCGGGGAGACCAGATATAGCGGATGCGGGGTCCGGGGAGACCAGATATAGCGGATGCGGGGTCCGGGGAGACCAGATATAGCGGATGCGGGGTCCGGGGAGACCAGATATAGCGGATGCGGGGTCCGGGGAGACCAGATATAGCGGATGCGGGGTCCGGGGAGACCAGATATAGCGGATGCGGGGTCCGGGGAGACCAGATATAGCGGATGCGGGGTCCGGGGAGACCAGATATAGCGGATGCGGGGTCCGGGGAGACCAGATATAGCGGATGCGGGGTCCGGGGAGACCAGATATAGCGGATGCGGGGTCCGGGGAGACCAGATATAGCGGATGCGGGGTCCGGGGAGACCAGATATAGCGGATGCGGGGTCCGGGGAGACCAGATATAGCGGATGCGGGGTCCGGGGAGACCAGATATAGCGGATGCGGGGTCCGGGGAGACCAGATATAGCGGATGCGGGGTCCGGGGAGACCAGATATAGCGGATGCGGGGTCCGGGGAGACCAGATATAGCGGATGCGGGGTCCGGGGAGACCAGATATAGCGGATGCGGGGTCCGGGGAGACCAGATATAGCGGATGCGGGGTCCGGGGAGACCAGATATAGCGGATGCGGGGTCCGGGGAGACCAGATATAGCGGATGCGGGGTCCGGGGAGACCAGATATAGCGGATGCGGGGTCCGGGGAGACCAGATATAGCGGATGCGGGGTCCGGGGAGACCAGATATAGCGGATGCGGGGTCCGGGGAGACCAGATATAGCGGATGCGGGGTCCGGGGAGACCAGATATAGCGGATGCGGGGTCCGGGGAGACCAGATATAGCGAATGTGGGGTCCGGGGAGACCAGATATAGTGAATGTAGGGTCCGGGGAGAGCGGATATAGCGGATGCGGGGTCCAGGGAGACCAGATATAGTGAATGTAGGGTCCGGGGAGAGCGGATATAGCGGATGCGGGGTCCAGGGAGACCAGATATAGCGGATGCAAGGTCCGGGGAGACCAGATATAGCGGATGCAGGGTCCGGGGAGACCAGATATAGTGAATGCGGGGTCCGGGGAGACCAGATATAGTGGATGCAGGGTCCGGGGAGACCAGATATAGTGAATGCGGGGTCTGGGGAGACCAGATATAGTGAATGCGGGGTCTGGGGAGACCAGATATAGTGGATGCAGGGTCCGGGGAGACCAGATATAGTGAATGCGGGGTCTGGGGAGACCAGATATAGTGAATGCGGGGTCCGGGGAGACCAGATATAGTGAATGCAGGGTCCGGGGAGACCAGATATAGTGAATGCGGGGTCCGGGGAGACCAGATATAGTGAATGCGGGGTCCGGGGAGACCAGATATAGTGAATGCGGGGTCCGGGGAGACCAGATATAGTGAATGCGGGGTCCAGGGTTTAGTAACACTTTAACAGCCTAAAGAGATTCCAACAAATTAGAAGATTTCTGCAAACAATGACCAACCAATCCTTACATAGGCATCAAAGTGAGGGATGGAGTAACCCAGGGGGGTCCAACCTTCTGACTTTCCTGGGCCACGCATAAAATACACTAATAAGGATAGCGGATGAACAAAAAAGGTTAGGCAAATTGCAAGTTAACAATCACCGATACAGATAATGTACCCAGGGAATAAAACATTTTATTTGTAATATTTTTTATTTTAAAAGTTATAGAGGGCAACATAAAACTAGTGTGATATTTGACACGGTTTTTGATACACTATCACATCAATATCTGGTTCGATAGATGTAGTAGCAATTCTCAATACATTCTCAAGGTGCTCATCAGATACGTTGCTTCTAATTTTGCCCTTCATCCTTGAAAATAGTTGCTAACCTATATAGGTGCTGCTGAAAATTGATGACATGAATAAAGCGTGTTTGTGAAGAGTGAGAGATTTTTCTTCGGGAAGATAAAACTTCAGTCCAGTAAAAGGTTTCTTGCCGCATGTGTTCATTACAGGTAAACGCATTTTTACAAAAATTTATATTAAATAAACTTAAGTAAGTTTGCAATTTTGTGTTGGGCCGCAGGCTGGACAACCCCGGAGTAAAACACTAACAGCCTCTTTAACCACTTGCCGCCCTGCCACTGTAGAAATACACTGGCAGGGCGGCACGGGCAGGCAAAACCACGTTTTAAAACGTGTGTTTTGTAAACAGGTAGGGGGCACGCGTGAGGCGCGGCGCACCGCCGCCCTGCCTGTCCCGCCGATCACGGCCGTGGATGTCAGTCGCTGGGTCACAGCCGGTCCTTACCGGCTATCTCCCGGCGATCATCAGTGACAGAGCAGGGCTGCAGTAGCTGTGCTTTCTGTCAGTTCCCTGACAGCTCGAGAACACGCTGATCGGGACAGAAGAGTTTCTCTCTCCCGATCAGCGGTGTTCCCTGCAGTGCGCACACCCCGCCCCCTAGTAAAACACTCCCCTCACACAGTTAACCCTTCCCTGAAAAATAAAGGTAACCCCTTCCTCCCCAGTGCCATTAGTGCAGTGTCAGTGTTTTGTTTTTTTTGCACTGATCCCTGTATTTGTGTCACTGGGGATGTCAGTGACCCCAAGTCAGTACCCCCCCCCCCGTGTCAGAATGTCCGCCGCAGTCCCGCCATAAGTCGCTGATCGCCGCCATAATTCGTATTAAAAAAAACCCTAAAAATCCCAGTATCTTTCCCGCCATTTGTAAGCGCTATAACTTTCACGTAAACCAATTAATTTACACGTATTGGGGTTTTTTTTTTAGCAAAGACACGGAGCAGAATGCATTTTGGCAAAAATTTATGATTAAATTTGATTTTTAAATTTTTTTTTACTGGACATGTTTTATAGCAAAAAGTCCAAAATATTGCTTTTTTCCTCAAAATTGTCAGCCTTTTTTTTTATATAGCGCAAAAAATAAAAACCGCACAGGCGATCAAATACCACCGAAAGAAAGCTCAATTTGTGGGGAAAAAAAGGATGTAAATTTCATTTATGTACCGTATTGCATGATCGCGCAATTGTCCGTTAAACTAGCGCAGCGCTGTATAGCAAAATATGGTGTAAATTGCAGTATCTATACCATAGTTTGTAGACGCTATAACTGTCACACAAAGCAATCAATATACACTTATTGGGATTTTTTTTACCAAAAACATGTAGCAGAATACATTTTGGCCTAAATTTATAACCAGCTTTGAGTTTACTATATATTTTTTATAGATGGAAGTAAAAAATATTGTTTTTCTTCAAAATTTTTGGCCTTTTTTTGTTTATAGCGTGAAAAATAAAAGCGCACAGGTGATGAAATTACACCGAAAGAAAGCTCTATTTGTTTGAAAAAAAAGGACGTAAAATTTCGTTTGGGTGCAGCATTGCATGACCGCGCAATTATCAGTTGAATTAGTGCAGCGCCGAGTAGAAAAAAAGAGGCGTGGTCATTAAGGGGGGTAAATCCTCAGGAGGGCGAGGGGTTAAGGCTTTAAAATTAAATCTTATAAAACAAATTTTTTTCTGAATATCTTGGTTGCTGAAACACAAAATGTATTGTACATTTACAACCCAGCTTTACATTTCCAACATTCTTATTTACTGAATTACAGTTATGGGAAAACATAAGTACGTCTTGTGGAAATTGTTGACTTTTCTCACATATTCGAGGAGCCGAGCATTAAATCTTCATCTATAAAAGATCTTCTTGAATAAAGATACGAGAAAAAAAAAAACAAACTATGAATAACGTGGCCACAATCAGAACAAATGTTTACTGGTACTTGATGAACTAGCTGAAATATGCTCCATGGGTGGACCTGCACTTTCAGCATCCTCCAATCCGACAACCTTTGACTGGAAGGAAAAAAAAAAAGTCGAAGAAGCCAGATGGTGAATTGTTGGACATACAGAACCTGCATCCAGTCACATGGAGTCCCTTGCTTAGGTACTGACTGTGGCAAACTTGCTCATCAGAATTGGAGCGGAGTTCCCCCTCAACCCTCGTTTTCGTGTTCTATCTGTTTATCTGAGGCATTTCTCAAATCACTCCTCACATCCCCCCTGCATTCCTGTGAGGCAAAGGTTATCTTCTGGCAGATGGTGTGGGGGACAACCAGGAAGACATGAGAAGTGGAGCCATCCAGTCTGCAAAAGGTGTCACTTTTATCACCCAAAACTATGTAGGCCCACTCATTATCAAACCAACCAGAATAAGTGCACAGTCCTCAGATCAAATGTATGGTTCATATCAGGGGATATGAGCTGGTAGTTTAGTGTAGGGTTTCCCAATGACCACTCCCAAGTCAGAGCCCCTTCCCTTCCCCTGAGAGACCTATTAAGAGAGTTAGAGTTTGTGTCACACACACACACAGGGATCTCCCAGCAACATCGTAACAGAGGAGATCAAAGAACCTTTCGGCTCACAACTTGAATTTGCTAAAACCAGGCAAGGCAAGTAACTTATCCTGTATTTTCTCGCTATTCTGTTTGCTGTGTCTTTGTATACATATATATATATATATTCTTGTGTCATCTCTGTAACTATTTATTTGCATCTGTTTGACTCTGTTAGAAATAAATCTTTCTTTCTGAAAGTGTTTAACTGTTTCTAAGCACTTACTTGCAATTCACGAATCCCTGCCTTTGAAGAGACGCTACGGTTTGTCATATATCTCTGTATAGTAGGTCTGCGGGCCGTGCTATATAGACCAATATTTCAATCATTATAGTGTATATTTGATAACGGGAGTTTCCCCGTCTCCGACAAAAGTGGTGGTGGCAGTATAGGGTTAGTTGCGTAACTAACCTGACCCAGTAACAAGCGCATCCAGGCTGCAGGCACCGATTGTAGTCCATTAGCTGGGCAATCGCTGTGTAGGGTGCAGCTGGGTGGGGCCTTGATACGCGCGTCACACCGCGGTTTTGGATCGGCCGGCCCTTCGGTCACGAGTTTGGTGAGAAGGTCTGGGGTCTGACGCCGTGGGCGTGACGTATTACTGTTAGTCGCGGCTGTGCGATTGTCGCCTGTTGGTGGCGGTGACCGCGGGTCGTGACACTGACAGTTAGCGCCGCCGGCTGCCATAATACAATAGCTGCAGAGATTTGTCCATCTGCGCTGTTTCGCATGGATGGAAGAATTCGTTAGATCTTTTTACTTCAGTTCATCGTATGGAGGAAAAAACATTTACGTGAATGGCCAGCTTTACCAGTAACTCCGTTTCCAATAATCTTGCAAAACAGCACATGAGAGATCGTCACCGACTCCACCAGGAGCATGAAAATGATCACCCTCTGCAAACTGATCAGTAATAAACACAAATATAGCACTTAAATATACTGCACCACATAAAGATGGAAACCCTTCTGTCCTGGAACACTATTGGTAATCATCTGTCAGGACAGTTCATGAGAATCAGCAATAACTTACAAGGTTAGGGAGAGACACAGCTTGGAGAATTCTCCTACAGGGCTCACAGTACAGGTGAAACTCCAAAAATGAGAATATGGTGCAAAAGTTTATTTCAGTGCAGCAACTTAAAAGGTGAAACTAATATATGAGACTCATTACATGCAAAGCAAGATAGTTCAAGCCGTGATTTGTCATCGTGAAAAAAAAAACAAAAAAAAAAAAACAAAAAAAAAAAAACAAAAAAAGGTTTAATGTCACTTTAAAGGACAACTTTACAAATCTCAATAGGTTACACCCGGTATTTGGGGTGTAACATGCAACATGTTGAGCATCCACCATCTCACCCCCGATCCGCCCTTCCTTGCGACAGCAAGCGTGGGACCTTCACACTGCACCCGCTGTCACCATTCAAAAACAGTGGGAGCTCAGCCTACATCGCCATATCATTCACAGAGCTCTGTGAATGAATGCCTACAAGTACCATCAGCCATTGAGGCCGACGACTTGTAAATAAACCGCGAGGGCGCTGGTGAGTGCACTGAGCTTCCTGGACTTCAGCAATTGCCTGCCTGTATCTGAGGCATTGGAAGACCGTGATCTGACAGATTACAAGAGCCTGACATTGGACCTGCGATCTGTTGATCATGGGCGCAATGCTTTACGGGCTTCCAAGAAAATAAAAAAATGCATATTTACCTGCAAAAAAAAAAAAATGTGCATGCGTTTTTTGTTTTTTTTTTAAAGGTGAACTTGTCCTTTAAAGTAAAAGAGCAATTACAGAATGCATTGAGCCAATATTCGGGCTCTACCACAACTTTCAGCTATAGGCATACAGTGTATGTAACAGATTAACATGTAGCCTAAACTCAGCAAACTACAAAATTATAGTACAGAACATTTAATACATTTCTGTTGAAAAAAGGTACTAATACTCAACAAAAATATCAATAGATGAAATGGTGGACTGTGCAAAAATAAGTACACTCTAGGCTTCAGAAGCTGGTATTGCCCTCTATTTCTTGTAGGTTTTTGCCTAACTGCAATACAGCAAAAGCAACCCCAAACCAAAACATTATCACCATCATGTTTCACAGTTAGTATGATGTTCAGTACTTCTTTAATGTTGTCTTTGGTTTGCACTAAACATGTTTACGGTTACTGTGAGCCAAAACGGATCTCCAAAACTACAGCTCGTGTGATGCTTCCAGTTTGCAGTAGTCAGGACCTACCACAAGTGGTCCAAAGAAAGAAAACTGGCACCATATTTGCAACTTATTGTTTTCTCCTTTTTTTTGTGTTCTCTTTTTCTGTACATGGCACTTAAGTATGCAGTTTATTTCTGTGTCTCTCCATCAGTACATATTCTGTAATATTCATCGAATCCCTTGTATGTCTTACTCCTGTTGGTCAATGCATCTGTTTGATCCCGATTCTCTGCTCCTATCTATTCTATAATAAAATTCTTTGTAAAAGAAAGAAAACTGGCAAACTGGAGACGGGGTCATGGGTGTCCAAGGCTCACTGATGCATGCTGGGAGTGAAGACTAACTCATATAATCCAAACCAATAGAAGAGCTACTGTAAGCGCAAATTGCTGAAAAAGCTATTGTTGGTTTCAATAGAAAGATGTCTGAACACACGGTGCATCGCAGATTGTGGAGTATGGGGCTGTGTAGCTGCAGACAGAAGGGTGTCCATGCTGACCCATGTCCACAGGAAAAAGCACCTACAATTGGCACGTAAGCATCAGAACTAGACCATAGAACAATGGAAAAAGGTGGCCTGGTCTGCTAAATTAAAGAATGCTTTGAGGAACACAACAATGCGTTTGAGGTACTGACTTGGCCTCCAAATTCTCCAATTCAGTCAAGCATCTGTGGGATGTGCTGTAAAAACAAGTCTGATCCTTGGAGGCCCCATCTCACAACTTACAGGACCCTAAAGGATAGGCTAGAGCCAGATACTACAGCTACCAGAATCTACCTTCAGAGGTCTAGTGGAGTCTATCGTTCGATGTGTTATGGTGGCTTATGTCGTCATGGATGATTGGTGTAGAGTTTAAATTCTTTTTTTTTTTTTTTTTTTACTATCTATAACTCCTATGTATAGAATAAGAGAACTATTTCTATTTACAGTTAACCTGGCCATAGATGGATTGAAATTTGGACACTTCCGCAGGGACCAGCGCAACTTTGAGCCACGCATGTTCAACAGATGTTGATTGATCGACTAACGTCTGTTGAAGTAAATTATTTCGATCAGCCTGGCTGCAGCCACTGCTCAGTGTATTCTGACAATGTAGAGTCCCCCCGTCAGAATACAATGTCCCACAGCAGAGGAATTCCTCTATCCACCTTGCTTGTGAAATAAATACAAAACAATCTGTAGGCTTCCTGCTGCATAGGGCAACACCACAGTCAGTTGACAAAAAAATGCAAAAAGCAAAAGAGAAAGAAGCAAAAACAATGCACTATGGCCGAGAATGCTTTTAAAAGTTGAGGAGGGAGAGAAATCAATGAAAACAAATGCCTAAAGCTCCCGGCAGGGCACTTATTTCATGTATAGGCTTCAAATCTAACTTGCTCTCCATATGAACAGGTCAGCAGCTTATTGCTTTTCCCACGACTATAGAAACACAACAAACTCACCTGAACCGTCTTCTTAATTCTGTGCGATGGACCAGGATAATCCGGAGCATATAAATCCGTTAAGAAGAGTGAATTTATTAGAGTCGACTTTCCCAGACCAGATTCACCTATGAGACACAAAATACATGTTACAAGTTTAAACTTTGTCCTGCTTGTGAGAAACATGAAAAGTCACAAAAATCATCATAAATCACCTCAAATCATAAAAGAAGGCGTCAACATTTTTGCTCTTTTAAGGGAATATTATGAAAAGAGAAGTACAACCAAAACTCTTCTGGTCATACCTCCCTCTTCTGGGTCACAGCAGCGCAATCTGTTCAGTTCTGCATTCCTGTGACCCAGATTCACAGGAATCTGGTGTCACAGAACCACTTCAGGGTCTGTAGGGATCCTGGCTTTAACCACTTCCCGACCGGCTGGCCGTTGTATATAAACAGCCGGATGGTGGCAGTGCAGGGTCAGGTGGACGATTATAAACAGCCTCCCTGCACCCTGCTTGTGCGCGCTCCCTGGGAGCACGCAGCACCGCGATCCGGTGCCCGCTGTGTCCTCCGGACACAGTGAAACACCGATCGTCGGACGGGACCTCTGTATGAGGTCCCGATCATGTGATTGCTGATTGGCCAATCAGTGATCACATGCAAAGTAGTAAGCGAGATGTCACTTCTGACATCATTGCTTACTACATGTGAAATCTGTGAATGATCACAGAGATCACATGGTACAGGGCCCTTCACAACAGCCTTGTACCGTGTGACAAGCTGTGACCAATCACAGCTCACTCAGTACTTCTCAATGGCTGCAAGAATGCAGACAGAGAGAAAGAGAAATGATTGCTATTACATCCTATATGGGTGTAAAAGCAATCAGTGTAAAAAAAAAAAAAAAAAAATCTTCATCACCCCTCACAAGTAGTACAGTGTCACCATAGTGACACTGTACTGCTAGGGTGACAGTAAGTTAAAAAAAAAAAATATATTAAAAAAATAAAAATGTAAAAAAAAAAAAAAGTTTAAAAATTATAATTTTTGGTTATAAACTAATTTGGATTTTTTTTTTACTAAAAAGATAAAACTGAATACATTTTGGCCAAGATTTATGATGAAATACTATTTATTTGCAAAATTTTATTTAAAAAAAACACTTTTTTTCAAACTTTTTGGACTTTTTCATTTACATAGCAAAAAAAATAAAATCCCAGCGGTGAATAAATACCACCAAAATAAAGCTTTATCTGTCTCAAAAAAATGGTAAAAAATTCATATGGGTAAAGTGTTGCATGACCGCGCAATTGTCATTCAAAGTGTGATAGCGCTGAAAGCTGAAAATTGCCCTGGTCAGGAAGGGCGTGAAAGTGTCCGGACAGGAAGTGGTTAATGTCGGAATCCACCCAGATTCCTGAGGGGGTAGCTGGCTCAGCCTCTCAACACAACGCTTAGAGCATGGGCCTGCCCCTCCTGCCCTCTGCACCGCACTCCAGTGAGGGCTGAAGGGGCAAAGCAGAGAGCAGGTGGCTGCCAGTCACTGCTCTGTGCTCGGAGAAGATCAAGAATTGAGCGATCAGCAGTCATATGATCGCTCAGTTTTCAGTCTTAGAGCCAGCGGGTGAATGTTTACTCTTTTGTAATCCCACATGTTTCCTTCAACATTTCATGTGCTATGTATTGCTGCAGTACCTATCAGAACGCACCGGTGCAGTCATTCTACAATACTGACAATTTTCTTACACACATACATAACACTACAGAAAAAAGGAAAAAGGATGTCGATAAATAGATGCGGATAATTCCAATAGAGAGGAATCTGATCAATATGCATTCAGTTAATCCGGGAACATCTCAAACTTAAACAGAAGAACCAACAATAACTAGTCTTAAAGATCATAAATATCTACTAATTACTGTTTAATCACCAGGAAAATTATTTAGCAGAAAGTAAAATGATAAATCATTAGATATATCTAAAAGCCTCCCTCCGAGGTGCGCTGCTCTGCAGAAAAGTAGGCTGCTACTTGTGCTCCTTGCTGCAAAGGCCAGTTATAGGTTGGGGTGGTGCCATTTGTTTGTAAAGTTGGTGAATTGGTGAGGGGACGCCGTGGATACCTTGGCTGCCATTGTGCCTTTTGCTGGGTGTCCAGTTCGTCCCTGTACCTTTAAGGAGGGGTGGACTCCCCCCAGGCATACCTGCCCTCAATCTATCCATTGTTATATACAGTATGTGCTCCAACTTTGGAGACTCCACATTTATAGGATTTAGGACTGCAGTACACTGGGGTACCGCCACGTGACCTCTGCAGCTTATACATATATTTGCAAATGTGTGCAAACTAAACCCCTTGTTTTACCACCAACGGTTAGCCGAATTCGGTTTGTTGGAGGCTGACCGGTAAGTGAGCTGGAAATGTTTGACGTTTTTTACATGCTTTGTCACCCTTCCATGTGCTCCTTGCTACAAAGGCCAGTTATAGGTTGGCGTGGTTTCCATTTGTTTATACTCTTGGTAGTTTTACAGCCCAAACAAGGCCAAGAATTATAAAAAATGTGATTGTTTGAGAACATGTTTAGATATGCATATGAATCATCTTAAAGTGTTTCTAAACCCCGGACCCCGCATTCACTATATCCGGTCTCCCCGGACCCCGCATTCACTATATCCGGTCTCCCCGGACCCCGCATTCACTATATCCGGTCTCCCCGGACCCCGCATTCACTATATCCGGTCTCCCCGGACCCCGCATTCACTATATCCGGTCTCCCCGGACCCCGCATTCACTATATCTGCTCTCCCCGGACCCCGCATTCACTATATCTGCTCTTCCCGGACCCTGCATTCACTATATCCGGTCTCCCCGGACCCTGCATTCACTTTATCTGGTCTCCCCGGACCCCGCATTCACTATATCCGGTCTCCCCGGACCCCGCATTCACTATATCTGATCTCCCCGGACCCCGCATTCACTATATCCGATCTCCCCGGACCCTGCATTCACTATATCTGGTCTCCCCGGACCCCGCATTCACTATATCCGCTTTCCCCGGACCCTGCATTCACTATATCTGATCTCCCCGGACCCCGCATTCACTATATCTGATCTCCCCAGACCCTGCATTCACTATATCTGCTCTCCCCGGACCCCGCATTCACTATATCCGCTCTCCCCGGACCCCGCATTCATTATATCCGGTCTCCCCGGACCCCGCATTCACTATATCTGATCTCCCCGGACCCCGCATTCATTATATCAGGTCTCCCTGGACCCCGCATTCATTATATCCGGTCTCCCACAGCATACAGTACATT
This sequence comes from Staurois parvus, assembly GCF_062004578.1. NCBI lineage: Eukaryota > Metazoa > Chordata > Amphibia > Anura > Ranidae > Staurois > Staurois parvus. The sequence continues at coordinate 38,574 of NW_028318055.1, read as the reverse complement.
GAAATGCAATTAGTTCTTAAACTAAAAATTCATTATATCTGGTCTCCCCGGACCCTGCATTCATTATATCAGGTCTCCCTGGACCCTGCATTCATTATATCTGGTCTCCCCGGATCCCGCATTCACTATATCTGGTCTCCCCGGATCCTGCATTCATTATATCAGGTCTCCCCGGACCCCACATTCATTATATCTGGTCTCCCCGGATCCTGCATTCATTATATCTGATCTCCCCGGACCCGGCATTCACTATATCTGATCTCCCCGGACCCCGCATTCACTATATCTGGTCTCCCACAGCACACAGTACATTGAAATGCAATTAGTTTAATACATATAAACTGCTAAATACCTTTTCTTATCAGCAGTTACAGCAGTCTTGTGGCTTCTACAGTGTCCAGCAGAGCAGTGGGTAAAGCTTGTAGGAGGAGTTTTCATTATCCCAATTGTCAAAAAAAAAAGACTGCATAACCTCTGACCCTCTGTCTGGACAGTGCCGATTGGCCCTGTGCTGATTACACTGTTCAACAGGTAAAAAGTTTTGGGCATAAAATTAGCTAATCTTACATAATTTTGGGGTGCTGAAAACGAAAATGACCCTAAAAAATGTTGATTGGCTCTAGTTTCCATGATATATTCACCCATCTAATGACGTAAGCCATTCAAAATGATGATGCAACTTCAGCTGCATATTGCGCAATTGATACTGGTGACCAATAGAAAATGTCATGTATACTGAGATGATGCAATATTAGCCTGTAATTGCATCACTTCACTGCATAAAAGCTGCAGTATCTGTAGCTGATTGGAGTTCGTCTTTACATTTGGTTTTCTGCTTATATAGGCTACTCAGTAATGCCTCGAACTTGTGTGAATAAAGCAGATAATTTCTGCTATATCTGCGGTGAAATAACTTTTATCTCACAAAAAAGGAGGATAACAGGAATGATTAAGAAAGCCTACAACTTGTATTTTGGCTGCAAGATAGGAGACCAGGACAAGAGCTGGGCACCACATATATGCTGCAATTCTTGTGGGACGGCACTGGAGCAATGGTTGAATGGAAAAAAGGCATCTATGCCTTTCGCTGTGCCAATGATTTGGAGAGAGCCAACAGATCATGTTAGTAATTGTTACTTTTGTATGGTGCCTCCAATTGTAAAAGGGCTAAATAAGAAGAAAAAGTTATCTGTGCACTATCCAAATATTCCATCGGCAATACGTCCAGTTCCTCATGGAGAGGGGCTACCAATTCCTAAAGCACCAGAATCCTTCGTGGTTGAGTCAAGTGAGGAAGAACCTGAAGCGTGTAGTCACGTGCAGTTGTAAGAGATAGCCCTTTCCTCGAATACAAGAGAAAAGCCAAGAGAAGCAAAACCGACACAAACTGAAGACAAAACTAGTGAGAATCCTAAGTATTAAAATGATTCAACTTCGCTTATGGCTATCATTGTTCTTGGTAATCCTATGCAATATATTATGCCATTTAGGCTTTGTTATGTATCAATATCACTTGCTTTATATTTGTGGAAAGACATCTATCTATATAATTATTGTGCATTATGTAGTCATTACACCTATAGTAGAAAACTTTCCGTTTACAGAAAAACTAGAGCAAATTGACAAATTTCATTGTTATATTTGAACTCAGAATGTGAAATTCATTAAGAAATGGATCCTTTTGTTTCCAAAACTGGCAAAAAATAAAAATTTGTTGAACAGTGTTACATGCACTCTCCCAAGAAAAAAAACCTCTCTATCAATACACACCAAACTGAGCATGTGCAGCATGCCCCCAAGGCTCTGTTCTATCAGATGGATTGGGGATAGCAGAAGGGGAGGATCAGAGAAGACATGATGAAACCTTTTTACACAATGCAGAGAATTAACCCCTTAGGTTCCCCAGTGAGTATAACAAGCATGCTTTACTGCATCTATAGACCGATTGCACTGTTGTGGGTTTAGTAACACTTTAATTTGAGCAATCTTATTGACGTGTTAATTACAGAATATACACACAAACAAGTTTCTGCTCTGCATTATGTACAGCATTTACATGGAGACAACCTGTTCTATCCTCTCATCTCACTGCTGATGAACGATTCTATTTTAGACAGCGCAGAGCGATTAACTTGGATGTAAAACATTTATCTTCAGCTTTTCAGTGGGGCTGGTTATTCCAAAGAAGGGAAGTAATGCAAGTAAACTGGTTATCTTAAAGCCGAGAGCATTTGCTGGTTAAACCATAGAAATACAAAAAACATTAATATGCAATATTTCACATTCGCCTGACTAAAAAAAATATATTTTATTTGAAATTTTTTTTTTTTTTAAGCCCCCACTATAAAAAAAGAAAACTAGTATTCATTTCAGAATTTATAGCTATCATTTTGGCATTAGCCACAGCAAAGGATAACCTAGTCCACAGGTCAGAATATTTCTGATTGGAATGTAATAGTATTTCATACATTGGATGTGGGTGTGTACGGTGGTGGGTGTGTAGGGTGGTGGGTGCGTAGGGTGGTGGGTGCGTAGGGTGGTGGGTGCGTAGGGTGGTGGGTGCGTAGGGTGGTGGGTGCGTAGGGTGGTGGGTGCGTAGGGTGGTGGGTGCGTAGGGTGGTGGGTGCGTAGGGTGGTGGGTGCGTAGGGTGGTGGGTGCGTAGGGTGGTGGGTGCGTAGGGTGGTGGGTGCGTAGGGTGGTGGGTGCGTAGGGTGGTAGGGTGGTGGGTGCGTAGGGTGGTGGGTGCGTAGGGTGGTGGGTGCGTAGGGTGGTGGGTGCGTAGGGTGGTGGGTGCGTAGGGTGGTGGGTGCGTAGGGTGGTGGGTGCGTAGGGTGGTGGATGCGCAGGATGGTGGATGCGCAGGATGGTGGATGCGCAGGATGGTGGATGCGCAGGATGGTGGATGCGCAGGATGGTGGATGCGCAGGATGGTGGATGCGCAGGATGGTGGATGTTAGTGGATTGCATCATCTACCAGCTTTCCATAATTCTGGTATCTCACCAAAGAAGTACCCTGCTGTGTATCACAGTAAAACTTCCTCACCAATTAGCACAACCTGTTCAGAAATACATCATTGTACTGTTGTAAAGGGTCGTAAAAAAACAAAAAAAAAAACAAAAATCCCCCACAAAAACAAAGTAAATTTAATGCTTTCCCATGGAAAACAAAGACACCGTTGGCCCTGTTAATGGCTCAAAGTAAATTTTGATTTTTTTGGGAAAGGTTGCTATGACTTAAATGACTAAAGATATTCTAAAAACTGCTTAAATACGTAAAACCAGCATCACAGCTGAATGCATAACACATAGTATCACCGGTTTACTATATTACTACTAAATGAATTAAACATGTAGCCATGGAGACCTCCCCTCGGTCTTTGTAAACGATGCCAAGCATCGCTCCATGTAAAGGCCAGTGAATAAAGCAGGAACAGCGGTAGCAATTAACAAATATAAAGGCACATTACAGCACCAATGCGCTGACTGAACTGCCTGACAATAGTGCCATTTAGAATGTAACTGGGACATTTAAAAGCAATGCCAAAAAAAAGAGCTTTTTCAGGAATAAAAAAAAAAAAAAAAAAAAAAAACAGCAGCATTTTTTTTGGAATCCAAAAGTTTCCTTTCATTAAATTTCTGTAGGACAGGTTATTGGCAATTGTCTGAGGAAAAGACATCTTTGAAATATTTATCTCCATAAGAACTATTCAACCACATCCGCCGCTGACAAAGCCGCAAAACACATTCTGGGAGTGATGTGGAGGACGGCTTGTGATCAGTTGCTAAGGTGGGGGCACAGTAAGAATGCCAAGCAGAAGGAAATCTGCAGATTAAAGTGTGAAAACCATCAATAGTGCTGGGCTCTAATCAACAAACAAAATTCAATGAAATGAGCGATTTGTAACATCGGCTGTAAAATCTATACAAAAACTATAAGTCTGGACAAATATGATCGAGTTACAAATATAAACACTCCGCTGTCATGACAACAAGGGAAGACGTCCAAAAAGGAGAAATTACATATCAGTTCAGCAAGCCTCTGACTCTGCCAGACCCAATGGACTTTAAAACATTACATGGCCACTAATGAGCCGGAACCTAGAAGTGACACCAACGAAGAACACATTTGTAGGGACACTTCATTCACGATTCCGACCGGAGCCACAGTCCTCTGCTGAGGTCCACCATAACCGCCATATCCTCATCCTGGCATGCCGGCTGTACATCGCTCACATATCCAATAGGGTATTTACAGAAAGAACATGTAAATCTCATGTTCCTGATATGCATCCGCTGTACCATGTACTTGGATAAAAAAGTATCATCTTCTCTGTGTTGCTTCCTTTGTGAGGTATCCATCGTATTTCCACCAGTCTCTAGGCCTTCCTATTAAAAGCTGATGACACTAGGCATGAAAGCGCAGCGTAGTCAGTTCTCTAGTTGTGCTGGGAACTCAGCCTGCTCTGCTACAATGATCAGACTTATCCTGACACGCCCACCCTGCACAGCCATTCACTGAGAAGACCAGTTTGCTGCGGTTTCTCCTCCCCCACCTCTGTAAGCATCTTATGCAGTTGAGAACAGAGGGGAGGTGATCACTGATAAAAAAGGAGGGAAAAGGTATTTATAATGAGATATATATATATATATATATACACACACACACACACACACACACACATATATATATATATATATATACACACACACACACACACACATATATATATATATATATATATATATAGACACACACACACACACACACACACACACGTTTTACCTTGCATATCTATTTTACACTGTATGGGTTGCATGGGCTCAAATCACACCACAAAAGGCACCTGTTTGGGTATTGGGAGCATTCACACAAGTACTCGATATCAGTGCAATCCTAGTTGTAATTTAAATGTTAATGCAGATCCTCTGTACACTGTTAGTATACAGAACACCCCCAGAAGTGTAGTTTCCGGTCTGTGTGATTGGCTCACACCAATGGACAGTATCTGACATATTTGGCTGATGCCTCTGGAATCTGGAAATCAGACATGGACACCACTACTTTCATGATCTCCACTTGTTTCGAAGTCCCATGTAAAATGTTCTCCTGCAACGTGAACCCAGGAGGTCAGCCGCTTGGCACAGCGCCTTTTAGAGAAGTTCTGCATGCTCTGTAAGAATACAAAGCATTCTCTCATTAGATGAGGTGGAGACGCAAGACTGACATCATGACTGACATGTTCTCCACCTCATCCAATCAGAGAAAGCTTACATTCTCTGAATGGCTCCTGTGCTGAGCGGCCAACCTCCTGTATTCACAAGGCATCAGACCAGCTGCTCATCATGGGACCCGGAAGCAAGTGGAGATTACTGGAGTAGCAGTGTTTACTTCAAGGATTTCCAGCAGCACTGACCATATATCATAGCATGCTGATACCTGAAATTATTCTGTACAATTGGTTCTGAAACAGGTGAACACTGAACAATCCAAACCAATGCTTATGATAATGACAAAGGATCATTCACCCGTGGGAACATGTTGCACTTGTTTTGTGGGCAGAACGTGTAACAAGTTCTGACTGTGGCACCTGCCCCCTCTCGCCCTGTGACAGCCGTATGAGAAGCTCCCCGTATTAGCGGTCACTTTTTGAAACCAGCGTGGCCGTGCAAGGCTCCGCCCACATCATTCATTCTTAGAGTTCTGTGAGTGAATGAACTACACGCCTTGATGGCCTTTGCAGCGGTCAGCTTGTAGTTTTCAATGGACTACCATGGCACTGTGGTAGTTCATGGATTCTGACACAGGGTATCTGCTTGCCGTATGAGGTATGAACACAAATACACTGACAGGTTTGCAGGAGACCACGCCTTCAAGGCTCCAAAAAAACAAACAAAAAAAAACAAAAACCGTAAATGCACATTTTTTTTACCTGCAAAAAAATTGGACATATGACCTGAACCCCATAGAGAATCTATGGGGCATTGCCAAGAGAGAGATGAGACATGAGACCGAACAATGCAGAAGAGCTGAAGGCCGCTATTGAAGCATCCTGGTCTTCCATAACACCTCAGC